>NW_009798342.1:0-12474 GCF_000520075.1 Aphanomyces astaci | reverse complement strand
GCCTAGAGTTTATAACTCTACCTACGAAACCATTTAAGTGCGTCTCTGATTTGATCAAGAGAATGCGCTCTTTGCAGAATCAGCTTAATGAGCTGTATTCGAAAAACATTGGAATCCCATTGATATCCGAATATCAAATCTCCCAGGCAGTTGTGGCGGCACTTCACCACGAGTACTTTGGCTCTAATGTGAACCAAACTACTGACGGTTTTAAACTGTCTACCATCGAGACACTAGTGAAGCAGGTGTTTAGCGACAAGTCTAGTGAGGCTATTGCAAACATGTCTAGCAAGCGCCCCAAACGTGAAGTGCACGTCAACCAAGCTAAGGTTCACCGTAACCAAGCTAATAAGAGAAAGTCAACTGCCTACTCGGAGTGTTTTTACTGTCACGGCACCGCTAACGTGGAAGGCAATGGCCATCTTAAGGCCGACTGCGCCTTGCTTAAGAGCGACCTCAGGAAAGGGATCGCGCGCAAGAACTTCAAGGAGGTTCCTGCAATGCGAATCAAGGTGTCAACCAACACTGCTGCTACAGGCCAAAGGTGGCACCTTATTGGTCAAGAATTTGAACCAACCAAAGCATCGTGCTTCCGACCAAACAGCGAATGGTTTTAACCAAGCAACGGCGAGTAAATCCTGTTATCCGGATAGCCAATCAAAGGTTGGAAAAATTGGGTCTGGCCAATCATCCACCGCCAAGTCCGATTAT
This sequence comes from Aphanomyces astaci, assembly GCF_000520075.1. Taxonomy (NCBI): domain Eukaryota; phylum Oomycota; class Saprolegniomycetes; order Saprolegniales; family Verrucalvaceae; genus Aphanomyces; species Aphanomyces astaci. The sequence goes on along the minus strand of NW_009798342.1, from coordinate 11,763 downwards.
TCGGACATCCAATCAGAGAGTGACACGGAATGTTCCGGTAACATTTCAGCCCGCCTGAGTTCGATGGCGATCCCGACATGGACGAACTACCAGACAAGTGGTCCAGCCTGACCAGCATCGCGCATAGTCTCGCGGACCAGACAACACGTATGGAAGAGGAGGAAAACCGCCTGGCACCGTATCTACTAAAGAGGTCTAACACCATTGACACTAGTGACTGGGTGTTGGACTCCTGCTGTGGTATGCATGCACATGACGCTGCTCTCAGGGTACTTCTGTAGTTATATAACTAACGATGACACGACTTTGAGTTCGGACAAGGGTCATGTCTGGGTAGTACTCACATAGGCACAGTACAGCTGTTCCTAATGGGAACTGTAATGGGAACTGATAAGGTGATACGGCGCATTACACTAAACGATACGTGCTTAGTGCCCAATGCCACGTCCAATAATATAAGCGAGAATGCGCTGAAACGCCAAGGCTACCACATAATAGATGGTCTTAGTGGCCCATATAAATTCGTCTTTAAGGAAGGACATCTGATGTTCACCGCAATACCTGTGAACGGAACATATTATGCTCGTCACCACAACCTCGAGCAAAGGCAGGTATTCTGTCACACTGCAGAGTGTACACCTGTAACACCAACAGTGCATGTCTCAGCATCTCGTGCTGAGTCATTGCTTAGAGAATGGCATATAAGGACCGGTCATATGGGCCGTGAAGCTGTGATTACCATACTAAGCAGTGGTCTTGTCAAAGGACTACCTAAGCTGCAAAGTAGTATGCTCAATAGTATCCCTTTCTTCTGTAAGGTCTGCGCTACAATGAAAATGCGTCAAATTTCCTACCGAAATGCTCGAGGTTCTCGAGAAATTGGAACTGTCCACATGGACACAAACGGACCAATGAAAGTGAAGGGAGTATACTCTGGTAAACTTGGCATTAAATATTACGTGAGTATTGTCGAAGATGCCACGTCATGGCGATGGTGTTTTATACTCAAGAAAAAGAGCCAGGTGTTTGAAAACATTCAAAACCTTGTTCAAAACTTGGACAGGAAAGGCGCCATCAAGATTTGAGTTATTCGAAGTGATGGTGGTACTGAATTCGTCAATAAAGAATTATATGACTTCTGCAAGTTAAAGGGTATAACCTATCAAAAGTCTATACCATATTCACCAGCAGAAAATGGTGCTGCTGAGAGAGATCATCAAACTAAGTTTGGGAAAGTACGGTGTGCATTAATGGATGCAAAGATGCCTGCGGTGTGGTGGCCCGAGGCCCTTGTTTATATGAACTATGTTCAAAACAGAACTCCAATGAAACGCTTTGGGTTTAAAACACCGTACGAAATGTTCTATAAAGAAGCACCGGACGTGAGTCGTTTACACGCATGGGGTTCCCTGTGCTGGGCTTATGTACCCAAAGAGCTTAGGAGTGACAAGAAACTCTCTGCTAGAGCTACAAAGTGTAGATTCCTCGGTATCTCTGAAGAGTACAAGGGTTACCCGTCTTCTTGATATTGAACGATATCGCTATTTCGTCGCAAGGGACATTCTATTTGACCCTGTATCATCACAAGAGTTCATTCGTATTGCGTTTGAAACTAATGATACCGTTTTAAATGACGACGAACTGTGCGAAATAAAGGAACTAAGTGGTTCCAAACGTCCACTAGAAATTTCTGGCAATGATGAGCCACGAAACAAACGTTCTAAAATTGACACTACAGTAGAGACAGTGGGAGTTGGGACACCTGCAGAGACAGTGGGAGTTGCTTCGAAAACATCACTCCCCAAACCAGTGCCAATTGAAACGGTAACATACTTAGAACGTAGTGCACGTAAAAGACAACAACCCAGTCGCCTGCAGTATAGCTGCAATACTAGTATGGTTAATAAGTTAACCGACAAAATCGCTGTTGATAAGCATCGTATGCGTCATAAAGTACCAAAGCCATGCGATGTGACAATCGCGCCAAATGGGTGCAGGCACTGGATTCTGAATATAACTCACTCATGGAAAATGACACATGGGAGTTATGTCCAATGCCATTGGATGAAAAAGTTCTTCCCTGCCATTGGGTATTTAATGTAAAATATTTATCCAATGGTAACATTGAGCGTTACAAAGCACGACTCGTAGCACAGGGTTGCCACCAAAAAGTTGGAGTCGACTGCGACGAGATTTATGCTCCCGTCGCTCGATATGAGTCATTACGACTTGTACTAGCAATAGTTACTATACTCAATGTCGAGTGTCATCAAATGGATGCTGTTACAGCGTTTCTAAATGGAACGCTAACTGAGAGAATCTACATGCGACAGCCTGTGGGCTACTTTAGGAAAGGACCTGAGTTTGTTCTTCGCCTAAAGAAGAGTCTCTATGGCCTACGCCAGGCACCTAGAATTTGGTACAATGTTCTACATGCTTTCCTCACAGAAATGGGTTTTGTACGGTGCTACAAAGAGTATTGTATCTACGTCCTAAAAGTGGGAGAATTGAGCCAAGTGTTCAGTACCAAAGAAAGTGACTGGGTCATATTAGTTGCATATGTCGATGACATTAGTATAGTCTCTCCAAGTGTCCAAAGTGTGAACAAAATAAAGGCTGAACTATCTGGCCACTTCAAGATGAAAGATCTTGGCGAGATCAGTTACATTCTCAAAATGGAAGTCAAACGTGACCGCAACAATCGACTTATGACGATTTCTCAGAATAAGTACATCAATGATTTGATGGAAAAGTTCGGTATGACCGAAGCTTCAACAGTATCGACACCTCAAATAGTAGGACAAGAGTTGATTGCTGAAAGCAACATGTCAAGGGAGCAGATTGATGCACAACCCTACGACTACAGGGGACTTATAGGATCATTGCAGTATCTCGTCAGAGGCACGAGACCTGACATTGCAAATGCAGTTCGCGATCTAAGTAGATTTCTAACATGCTACAATGAAAGGTATTGGCTAGCGGCCTAGCGAATCCTAAGATACTTGAAAGGAACATCCACCTATGGACTCTATCTCAGGGTAACACAGAACAGATAGCCTACGATGTCTTCACGGACGCTTATTTCGCGAGTCAGTCAAAAGATCGTAAATCCGTCTCCGGATATTTAAATCGGATGGCAGGGATTTGTGTCAGTTGCGCAAGCTCTAAACAGCACTGCGTAGCGCTATCTACAGCAGAAGCAGAGTTAGTGGCCCTTTGTGAAGGCTGCAAAGAATGTGAATGGATTCACGCACTTTTGAGTGAAACGGGTTTAAAGTTAAACCGCCCAATTACAGTATGGTGTGACAGCCGTGCTGCAATTGATTGTGTCAAAAACCCAGGAAACCACAAGGGTACAAAGCATATTGATATTCGAACACTCTTCACTCATGAACTGTTTGAAAGGAAGAAAATAGGCTTAAATTATTGCTCATATAAAGAGATGATTGCAGACATACTAAGCCACTGGCTCAGTAGCAGTTTGCATGCTTAAGGGCAAAGATGGATGTGCAAGATCTAGCTATGGTGAAACCAGAGAGCTCTTACTGGGAGTGTTAGCCATAGGCAGACAAGGATTGAAGTTACATAGTTAAAGCTATATATATGTGATTGAAGCTGGAAGAGCTCCAGGCTTCACATCCCTCGACTACTTCAGTGTGTCGAGGGCCAATAGCTACCTTGTTTTGATCCTACACACACTACTTGAAGGTTGCATATATTGAGAGATATGACAAACTTCAATCAGTGCAGCTAAGGTTGCACTACTTACATGTATGCATGTCATTGGCGATGATTGAGCTAAGCTCACTTCTGAATCCACCTTCCTTTGAGCCACTACCCCTACATCTGTGTGTGTTCTGTGCCTACGTCTGTTAATGCTACAAGAATATTGTGAGGGGAAGAGGGGATACTTAAGGGCTGTGGAGGTATAGGGGTTGCAGTCGCTGCTATCCTGGCGATCTTCATACACTACAGTATAAGCTAGTCATGATGTCGTGAATGGTGGCTCTAACCTCCTAGAATGGCGGTTGATTGCTTTCACATGTAGATAAGCTACAAGCATAATCGTTGTGAAGGGGACAGGAGGTCGTGGGGGGTTATAAACGATGTAGGGGTTGCAATCGATATAGCTGTAGCGATTTACATGCACTATGAACAAGTCTGACAAAGTGGCTGAAACCTGTACTTTTAGGTGTGGATTTTACCGCCACTCTGACCCAAATAGCTAGCTAGCACATCCTTGTACATGTACATGCATAACACCAGTAGCCGTTGAGCGCGTCAACTGGATATCCACACCAAATCGCATTGCACACATGTAAACACGCAAGGGAACATCATAAACCATACATTGCATTGCTATCTCAATGCGACTGCTTGCATGGTTGAGGACTCTGGTCGAACTCTTAGCCTTGGTTTACTCTGTAGTGGAGTTGCTCGCCATTGATGCGAGCAGCAACGACGAGCAATTCACTAGTATATCATCTCCTCTCGTTATCACTATGCTAGTTGTCAGCTAAGGTACCTCCAAAGCACAGCAAACAGCACGAAGAAGCAGCATGGCCTCCGCGCAAACTTCTCTACAATTTTTGATTTCCAGGTATAATTGGTTTTGGTTGGCTACGTGGATTTATTTATAGCCAATCACAGTCTTCCAATAACTTCATTGTGAAATTTGCCGTCAAGAACCGACTGTAAATGGACTTGGACGTGCTGGGTGTCCTAGCCGCCCAATGCCTTCCGTTGGAGTCGCAAACAAGGAATATCCTTTCCGCACCGTACGATATAATTACAAGTTCAAGATATCATGTATAAACAGCTCCAAATAAGACCCAGGCATGATCAATTGGAAGGGCAAACAACTATGGGGGCGTGTAGTGTAGGCTGACTATCACAAAAGTGCTGCTGCGGAAGGCTAGTGGCGTGAAGTTCACTATGCACGTTTACTTCGGGTCACCAGGCTCCAGCTGCAGCGTCTTATGGCGCTATCTCTTATCCACGCGCTCGCTGCTGACCCCAGCCATTCATCATGTTATTTAGGGTATTTTGAGGATTCCTCAAACGTGGAGTTGTGCGACATTGTCCGGATATTGACCGATCAGTGTGCTTTTGAAAAGTCACCCTATGTAGCCACTCTCACTACTTGACTTTTTCGACAGGCTTTTTGGTCAAAATATGCTGTCGATGGAGAGGTAGTGGAGTTTAACCGATGATTTAAGCCAATCACGCATGAGTGCAACGTGATACACAGATGTCCCACCAAAACTTAAAAACCAAAATCTGCGAATTTTGCCTAGAGGACAATTCCATTGGATTCAGGAGGGGGTTTATACGCGGGAAACCTCCAACGATGAACACACAACCACAGCAGTATTACGGCTCTTCACGTGAAATAGTCTTATCAAACGAACGTGTGATCATCACCGATGGAATAGCTTCCCATACTTTTAGGATTCTTTGCACTATGGCCAACCTTTTTTCAGCAGCAGTTGTCACCTTGGTCTCGTGAAGCCACTCAGTACGGCACTTCGCCTTCAAAGGGCCCATGACATCCACATCAAGTGGCCCATGACACCATGACACCCACATCAAGTGGTTGGCATGTACACGTCGAGTTGGGGGGCAGCTCTTCCAACTGACAGGCCCCGGGTGGGGCGTCACGTGCGCTGACAAGTTGTCCACAACAACAACCGAAGGCGCTTTGATCTCATAGCGGAGCAACTCACGGACGTAGATGTCCCACACCCGCTCATCCATCCAGGCATTTTCTTGCACCGCATAGATGGCTCCTCGCGGATACGTTGGCAGTTCGACCAGACCGCCCGGCTGGCCATGGACTATGACGAGGCGGCAACTTCCGGCCTACATCTCACGTAAGTGCAAACCCATGACATTATCATACCGTCAGCTCGAACACCTAGCACTGCTGTCACTCTGTTCGAGTGCTTCTGCTGTTTGTCCACCTTGGACGATTCGCCGATCTGAGCCCATGTGCGCCGTGCAGGCATGTCGTAATGTACACCTGTTTCGTCGATATTGATGTTGGCGGGGTCATAGGCGGCGTACTTTAGCCAGAACGACTTGGTGTACTCGACACGCGTTGCGCGGAGCTCGAACTGCGTCTTCTTTGACGCGCATAGTACTCGCTAGGAGAAGCCATGTCGGTGGACAATAGCTTGGCACCACCCAAGAAGACCTTTCTACGCTCGAACATTGTCTGGCGTGTCTTGGGCCATGTGACGACGTGAGCAGTCGTCTAGACGCTATCCATGAATTTCACGAGGCTGGCGCCAAAGCTGACGGACTCCAGTTGGCAATGTCTGTCTAGAGTCGTGTTGCTGCTCCGTTTCACTGACTCCAGGTACTCGTGCTTCGTTTGAGCCACCCGCGTAGTGTTGCAACCGGAATATGCTCCTGCCACGCGAATTGACGGTCGCTGCAGCATGGACCGATATCGAAATGTTTCCGCAGAAGTGTCTGTATTGTGCCAATACAATTCTGTTGTTGTTTCCTTTTGAGAAGTAGTGTTGTACGTCGGTACGGCTTAAACAGCGGCTTTCGCCTTTGCTTGAGCCTTGGGGCCATCGGTCGTCGTGGTTGTGTTCCCTCTGGCATGGAACCACGTTTGAATTTCATCCATGTACTTTATTTGAACAGGCCAATAGGAGAGGGTTTTTTGCTGTATTCTCTCCAATAAGAGTTATCGATTTTTTTATCTATGGTTGGCTGAAAATGCATTGTAATTTGACATCGGATCAGTTGACACAAATGAATAAAATGTCGACTGTTGAGGTAAATCGAAAAGTAGGCTCTGCGCGCGACAGATTCAAATTTTTGGAGGGAGTTGAAGTATGGACGAAACGTTGAAGTAGAGGGGCAACAGTATACTTTGTTCAAGTAAAAATATCGACTTCAATGTTCTGTACTTCGAAGTATTTACTGGAATAGAATATACTGTTATTAATATATCGATGTCAATGGATTGCTTGAATAAAGTACACTGTTGCCTCTGTACTTCAACGTTTCGTCCATACTTCAACTGCCTCCAAAAATTTGAATCTGTCGCGCGCAGAGCCCACTTTTCGATTTACCTCAAGGAACGCACCCATGATGGACGCGCGGAGGCCATGGGCAACATGGGCGTTGGTATGTGACGTCACAGCAACGATGCGGCATGTGTCGTTTGACGACTATTTCTATATTGACTGTGAATTGACTTTTTTTTGCGTGATTTCCATTTTCATTGGGCACACGACACAATTCATTGGGCACATGGGCAATTGCTTGGGCACACGGCCAATTATATTGGGTACACCGCCAAATATATCGGGCACACGACATCCGGGTGCCAAATTTAACGGGCACATGGCCAATTATATCGGGCACACCGCCAAATATATCGGGCACACGACCAAATATACCGGACATTCGTCCAACTTACAGTTAACTGTAAAAAGGTATAACATTAGTATAATATGATTGGCTTTGAGGAGATCAAAAATACACAACCAAACCTAACAGCCAATAAAAACACAACATTGGATACCATATGGTTTGAGTTATACGGATATGTATAATGAAATTAAGATAAAAAAGTTTAAGGAGGGAGAACAATTAGGAGGAAGCAAAATCTCGAGTTTGGCCACTTAGGGTGCGTCTGGTAAAATTTCAAAAATAATATTCCATTTTCTCGCAAAATGGGATTAACCATGATGCCATTTTCAAAATTGAGGTAAAAGGTCTATTTTGTACTAGTAATATGGTTTTGAACCCCTTCAACGAGTAAATCCCACGTGGAATTATTGGATTTGGGTTAAAACTCTTCGAACAAGACATGTTTCACAGTCAATATTGAACAGATTTGTTGAATTCGGCCCCGAAATGGGGTTTTGGGGCTGCAATATTTCCGGTTACCAGAGTTATTGGGACGTCCGAGCAAAATGGGGACAAAAACACCCGGATATATCCCCAAATTATCGATGGTCCATTATTGTAACAGGTTTTGGGATAGGGACATCGATACTGTATACTAGTAGGGTGCTAGAGGAGAATAATTCCCTCATTAAAACATTTCCACTGTTCATTTGACCAGAAATACTGATTCACATTGTCAATGAGGGAATTATTACATCCGGATACACCTTTTCGCCAGTAGCCCTGTAACCTGGGCCGGTGAGTACATACGATGCCAAATCTCCGGGGTTAACTGCATCGCTAGTGGTGCACTTAACCCCTAGTAAGAGGTGAGATGGTCTGAGCATACAAAGTTCTATATAAATCTCATTGAAACAGTATTTCGGGTCAAAACAACAGTTCCTTACTACTAGTATTAATACTAGTAAGTTACAATAAATACCACCACCATTTGCTCCCTGTTAAGTACGCCAAGTACTAAGTTATACTCACATATAAGACAGACACGACACAAAACCGACAAAATTCGGCCCCGTGATTGGATGACGTTATGAAAAAACCGTACCACGACCAAGCTGTCACTATGTGGTAATCAATGCGTGAACAGTACGGAGGTCAGGCATGACCGAGTTTGAGAGACGAGTAGTATACCTGTCTTCCGCAGCTCATTTCTGTATGCATTCATCCTAGTCTCTTCGTGGTAGCTACAGCAGTTAGGTTGTCTGTGGCTCGGTTTCCCCTGATACATTCTGTTGGATACCATGCCCATCATTTGGAACTTCCATGGTTTTGTCCAGAGGCCACAAGGATGGCTGAAACTACCGACAGTAAGATTCATGCTGGGTTCGAGAGGTTAGAGACGTTTTAGTGTCAAGATTATAGTAGCAGTGTTGCGCAGCAGTGATGATGCTATGTATCTGCACCACAGCTAATGGGGCTGACTTCAGCACATCGTGCGCACTCTCGTCGTGTAAACCAAAGTATGAATAAAAATACGTTTTGATACAGATTTCAGTATACAAATTTACATATTAAAATCTGGCCAAAAAAATTGTCTCCACTTTTATGGAATAGAGGAAGTATAATAGTACGTGTACATTGTACTGTACCTTTAGCCCCCGCCAGCAAACAGAACTCTCTCTGTATGTCGATACATTCGAAAAAACTAAGATACTTTACTTGGTCGTTGTATTGACATGGAAGAGACATCCGCCAATGAAAGGCAATAGGCTTCTACTTTTAACCAATCAAAAAGTTGTCGGATATATTGGCCATTTTATCTATACATGTTAGATTTACACCATTCCAACTCCTTCCTGTGGGCCAACCCCTTGATCGGTCCTGTGTGAATAATTCCCTCGTTAAAGCAGCTCCACTGTTGTTTTGACCCGAAATACTGTTTCAATTAGGGAATTATTACATCCGGATACACCTTTCCCGGTAACCTGGGACTCCGTCCTACCCCCAGTGAGTACATACGATGCAAAATCTCTGAGGTTAACTGCATCGCTAGTTTTTAGCTATCACTAACCACTGAGATGCACTTAACCCCTAGTAAGAGGTGAGGTGGTCTGAGCATACAAAGTTCCTTATAAATCTCATTGAAACAGTATTTCGGGTCAAAACAACGGTGGAACTGTCTTAATGAGGGAATTGTACGTCCTGTGTGGCCTCTTGCAATTCCAAGCTTTTGAGACAGCATATTTCTGGAGAATATCCGCGACATACTTGGACATTCCGATAACTCTAACCTTATTATTTGTAACCCTTCTTCTTTGTGGTTACCGTTCGTATTCGCTATACTACCTCTCAAACACGAAGTGATTATCATTGACGTTCAAGGAATCGATCCCCCCTTCAGCGGAATTTATTTTCAATTTCACGTCTGCCATGGAAAGTCACGGCGACAAGGCGGTGGACTTGGGAGGAACGCGTGTCATACATTCACTCGAACACGGCCAAAGACGATGATGGGTACGTCGAAGCGAAATCACCCAAGGACCTGGAAGATGGGGCGCTGTCTGAAGGGGGTGCGCTGGACATGTTCTCCCGCGAAGCGTTTGCCCTGTTCATACAGTACGGCGCCGTCGGGATCATGCTCAACATTATCCCGGTGGTCCAGTATCCCATCTTCAACATCTACCTCAACTTGGAGGGTTACCAAACGTCGTCGTACAAGGTGTTGACTGTGATCGGGTGGTCGTTCAAGGTCTTCTTTGGCCTGTTGTCGGATTGCGTCCCCATCTATGGCTATCGTCGCAAGTCGTGGATTTTGATCGGGTGGACCATCACGATGATCTGTCTGAGTGTGCTGGCATTTTCGCCGTTCGGCGAGCCGTTTTGCAACCGCGAAAAGACCAAGTATTGTGGTACGCCGTTGAAAAAGGTGCCATAGACCGAGCTGAAGTACTTCAACTTATCCGCCCCCGAAAACGGCACGCTGTTCATCCTTCTGTCCATGTTTATCTCGTTCGGGTACGTCTTGGCTGCGAGTGCGCCAGACGCGATGGTGATCGAGTATGCCCAGCGAGAACCCGTTTCCATCCGCGGCCGCATCCAGACCGCCAACTACGTCGTGCGCGAGATCACTGGCAGCCTCGCTTACTTGGTGAGTGCGGTCGGGCTGAATGGCCCCAACTACGGCGGGTCGTTTTCGTTTGCGTTGTCGCCGAATGCTCCGTACGGCATTGCCTTGGTGCCGTGTGTTCTGGCGGTGCTTTCGACTATATTTGTTCTCGTGGAGAAGAAGTCTGAGGCTGTGTCCTTCCCCCTATGGTGGGGCAAGTTTTGGGAATCTCTCCAGAGTCGCGTGATGTGGCAAATCTGTTTGTTCCGATTCCTCATCAGCGTGTTCAACGGCGTGCGCACCACTGCGGCGTTGCCCATCTCGACGTACTGGGCGGGGGTCGAACCTCTCAACGATGCGCTCTCGAACGTCATTGGCAATTTGCTGTTTGCTTCTGTTTTGGTGATTGTGGGCAAATGGGGGCTTCACTGGAATTGGCGCTGGACCATCGCCGCCGGTACCCTCGGGATGATCGTCGTCGACGGCTTTGTTGTGTTCTTGACCATCTAGAACGTCGTGCGCAGCCAGTGGTTCTTCAATGGAGTGGGGTTAGCCGCGCAATTTCCCTATGGCCTCCGCTAGATCGTGTCCACGTACGTGGCCGTGGAAATCGCCGACAAGGGCAACGAAGGCGCCACGTACGGCCTCATCATCACTGTTAGCAGCCTCTCGGGGCTCTTTGCCACCATCATTTACAAGTACGCCAACTCGTACTTCAAAGTACGTCAGAATGACGTCAAGTCCGACACACTCGAGGTGCGGTGGGACGTCACGTACGTGTACTTTATTTCGTACGGGTCCAAGATCGCGTCGTTGTTTTGGCTGTTCTTGCTGCCTCCCCAAAAGGCAGAAGTGAAGGCCCTGAAGGCGTGTGGTGGCAAGAGCAAAGTGGCGTGTCATTCACCGTGACCAGCAACATCATGTCCATCTTCCCGATCACGAAATGCTACCGCGTCGCAGGGGGCAATTGTAGCACTGCGGGAGGAAGCGTGTGTAGTTGCGGGCAAAATGCACAATGAATTAACTGAAGATCTACAAAGATCTCCTTAATCCTCATCACTATGAAATCTTCTTAATCTACTTCACTACTTCTACACTATTATGCACTTTTGTATACAATGGATGCGGGTGCGGTTGAGACATTGGGGAACTTCACTAGGCTAGCGATTCTAAGCCATACTTGCCCTTGAGACACGTTCCCAGGCAAGCATGAGCTAGGGTGCGTTATGAGCAAAGTACTTAGGAGCTGGGTGCGGGCAAGGTGGTGGCAAGCCGTTAACCCA
>NW_009798341.1:377917-379858 GCF_000520075.1 Aphanomyces astaci | reverse complement strand
GTGTTCAACCTAACCCGTGTTACGATGGATTCAATTCTCATTCTTCAATTTGCATTGTTCGACGCACTTCGATTTTATTCGACCGCACACACTAACTTCGATTATCCAGTTCTCGGCCCACAGGCCATTAGAGCCAAATCAAAATCGCCCAACGAAAGCACGTGAAGAATGTAATCGAATTTCGTAGCAGAAGTTGACTTGCGACATTCGGAATACTTCAGTCAAAATAGAATTGAATTTTCTTGTCTCAATATAGTTTATATACAAGTAATATTTTGGAATATAATATCTCTTTTTATAATTGTCATATGTTATTTGATGAACCTGCAGTACAGTGTAGTTTACTGGCAGCCCTTGCGAGCGTGAAGGATGAAGTAGTGCTTGTACTACGTAGTAATCATGAACGTTTTACCTATTTGAGCATGACCACTTGGTTACTGCGTTAGTACTAGTAAGGACTTGCGGTTGTCGTTGATGTGCAGTCTCTAGTTACGCTGTACCTATCCTATCATCGTTATTTTAATTACGTGAAGCAAGCTTGAAATTTGTATGCAACAATTTTATTAATTCCTCAAATATTTCTGTGTCCGAAGCTCTGTCCGAATGGTTTTCACGTCCGAGTCGTTATGGTATGGAATAGAGTACTCGTAGACGTAGTTGTGATTGGCCTTCGTCAGGAATTAGTTCCAGTCGTATGGTGCCCATCTGTAGACTACCCATTGGCCAATTCGAACTGTCACGTTTTGTACTTACTTACCTATAGCGTTAGAAGAGTACTAGTAGTACACAGTGATTTGGGACGGAGTGGTACCTAATTGGCTGAAATAATTGTACTTTGAACCAGTCATTTACGTTGAGTTGATACTTTCCGCATGTCCCATTATCCAGACAAATATTGTTTGGCGACTGTGGTCACTTTGAAGTGTGGGAGGGCAAAACTGTGGATGACTTTCAAGATGAACAAGGTAAAGGAATGCAGTGGTGCATTGCAAGACGTGAGGATTCATAGGTTCGTGCTCAACTACTACTACTACAGCATAACTGCGACTACCGCTGCGACTACCGCTGCTGACTTTGCACACTCGTATTCCTTACCCCATGTGGTGGGAAAAGCTCATGTGGTAGAGCATCGGTTTCTTAACTCAAAGGTCGTGGGTTCGATCCCCGATTATTCGCAAGGATTTATCCGTCCCTCCCCTGGGGAATCCGGATAACAAGGGCCGCGTACGAAGACGAGGACCGAACTTCGAAGAAGATTGTAGAAGGCGAGGTATGAAGCGTTGAGCGAAGTAAAAACCGAAGATTACACACTGCCTCTGGTTGAGCAGGCGCGTTACAACATGCCATTCTTTGGTCGTCCATCCGGGGGAGTACAGCGGGCTATGTACCTCCATCTGTTGGATGAGACAGGCAAGAGTGACGTAATGATTGATGATTCAACGAGATTCGTTACCTCTTGGAGACAGAGTAAATACTACAGTACTACCGCGAAGGATACTACTACGTAGTACTACTCTGGTCCAAAATAGTTGTTAGGTTCATTTTGACTTGATTAAAGTATGAAAGACCAATTCGAAACAGCTTGATATTTGTATGTAACTCCACAAACGCATATGCAAGGCCAAAAATACAATGACATTTTATTAATTTGTCACAACAGCTCAGTGCGTCCTTCTCATGTTTCTGACGGGCGCCGCCAAGCCAGTCCGCGACGTAAACTTCCTTGGACGTCGGGTGGACAAATCCTACCAGCGGGGTCTTGGCTGGTAGGCCGGTAAACGCTGTCACAGGCGCAATTCCTCCCAGCCAGTCCGCCGGCTGATGGTTAAGGGAGCCTTGAACGAGGGGCAACACATGCGGCCATTCGTCTGCGTTCAGCTTCATTTCGCTGAGCAGCGCCTTCACGGCGCGCATCACTTGTCGGTTGATTACTTCTACAGT
>NW_009798341.1:363504-375053 GCF_000520075.1 Aphanomyces astaci | reverse complement strand
GTTCAAGCCACTTGGGTTGAAGATGTACACCAGGTTGCGGTGATCCGTAAACAGACGGAAACCACCCGGGCGTACGATCAGGTAGTCGAGTCTCTTGCACGACTCGACCACGGCATAGGCCTCCTTCTCCACGATGGGCCAGCGCGCACTCGCACCAGAAAACGACCCACTGATGAACGCAAGCGGCTGGTGCCGCTGGTCTTCGAGAGGCAAATTCAAGTCCGCTGGCGGTACTTGTGTGGCGACCGCATCCCAAAACAGGTCACTGGCGTCCGTGAAGACGCAGACCGTCATGTCTTCTCGCGGGTGCGACAAGGGCATCACATGCGCCAACGCGTGTTTCACCTCGTTGAAACACTTGAGATGATCGAACGACCATCCCACGGCAGGGAGTGCAACACGCACTAGCGCCGTTTTCTTGAAGCTTCCGGCTGCTTTGGTGGCCACGTCGAGCAGACGTCGCAACGGATCCACCAGCTGGTTGTAGCCGGGGATGCTCGCACGCATCCAGTTGGTGGCACACACAAACTGCTGGAGATCGGCCGCGGTCGTCGGCGGCGACAAATCCACGAGTCCTTGAATTCGGCTTGGGAAATGGGTGATTCCATCGGCCGAAATCACCTTGCCACACCATTCTGTCTCGCGCAGAAAGAAATTATACTTCTTCGGGGTCAACTTGAGTCCAAACTGGGCATAGATGGACAGGACTTGGTCCAACAAGTCGAGCAGGTCGTCCGTCGTCTTGGCGGACCCCAGCAAGTCATCAAGCCAGGCCAACAGGCCTCGAAACAGCAGCTCACCAAACGTTTGGTGAACAACCGACTGGCAGTACGCAACAGCGTTCGTCTGTCCCATGAGCACGGGGGTCGGGGTGTACACGCCGAAGGGCGTCATAAACGAGAAGTACATCTGGCTGTCCGCATGTAGTGGCAACTACCAGTACCCCTTGGTCCGATCCAACGTGAAGTACACGTTCGTTCCGACCAGACAGACCATTGCGCTGTCCAGGTTTGGCATCGGCCAAGGCATTGGCTCCGTGCAGGCATTGATCGGCCTGCTGTCGATCGTCATGCGCAAGTCGCCGACTTCCTTCTTCGGCACGATCCTTGGGGCTGCGGCCCACGTAGCCCAGTTGTTTTGGTATACCATACCAATCGCATCCAGGGCAGCCACATGGCTGCGCAAGTACTCCACATGCAGCGGCGGGATCCGAACCTTCAATGGCTCGACCTGAACTGGCGGATCGTAGCCCAAGTCTTGACGGAACACATCAATGTGTTTTGTCAATAAGTCGTTCAGCCGCGTCGCTTCAGCGGGCGCAAGCCCGCGCTTCTCCGCCTCGGTTGCCTTGGCCGCCAGAGTGGCTTCGTGCGGCGGTGCTCTGCTTCGTCCTCAACGGAGGTTTTGGGATAAACCTCCGGAGTAGCACACTCCATCCCGTCGTAGGGGTCAAGCTCCGGCGGATTCAACTTCTTCGCCATCAGGCGCTTAATATTCGCCATGTCGGACAGTTCATTCGTCGGCACGGACAAGGAGGTCTTCCACGCTAAAGCCCAGTAACTCCATGACTAGGCGACTCATGATGAGTTCGGTTGCAGTCGACGCGTCGTCGATCCAGGCCTTCAGACCGCACAACACCAGCGGTCCACATGTCATGTCCAGCGTCACACAGTTGAACTTGACGCTGCGCGTCATCACCACTGGTTTGGCGTCACTGCCATACGGGTACTCCAAATGCGGCACGCTATGGGAGACAGTCCCAATTTTGACACCGGCTGCGTCCAACGCATCCATGACGCCGCGCGTGACAACGGTCACGCCCGAAACAGAGTTCAACTAGCACATCGTCCACGCGGACGATATTCTCTAAGAGCACGCCGCGCTCTGTCTTCTGGCGCTGCGGCTGGTTAACCAGCACCTTAATGCCGTCCTTCCAGCGCTTGACTTGCGCTGCCAACAACGTTTCGGCTTCGCCAGGCGCGGCCTTTGGGCACCGCGTCACACGGTGACTCATGTCACCGCACTTCAAGCGGCCCTTCCTGGCAGAGGACTCGGCATTCTTGGGCACGATCGTTTCGGCCTTTCCGCCGACTCTGCCATTGTTCTTGGCGGCGTCGTCCTGGTCGCTCTTCAACGCCTTGTTCCGCTGCAACTGCAGCTGCTTTTGAACCCATGTCTTCAGCGATTCCGGATTGATCGACTTCGTCATGACCTCGACGACCATCTTGCCTTCTCGATGGAGTACCCACTCCTGATGGTCTTGTTCCAACGAGCGCATCAGCTCGTCCAACATACGACCGACGCGGGACTCCTCGTCCAATATCTTCGTATCGAAGCGAATCGTTCGATACAGACGTTGCTTCAAAACGTCCAGGTCTTGAGGGTCTTCCTCAAACGCTGACTTGAACCACGCGACCCACTCATCGTTCGTGATGGAATGGTGGTCGCGGTTGACGTCGAACAGCGCGATCCAGTGCTTCGAGAAAGGGTCCATGCAGGCACTCTCAGGCATCGCGAACAGACGCGATCCATTGGACTGCAGAGCGTTGATCTGCCCCAGATACTTCTGATACTTGCGCATAAAGGCGCCTCTTTCGGCCTTGGTCGAGCCCGAAAATGTCGGCGGCTGCGGGAGCGCATGCGCGTTCCAAACTTGCGGCACCGTAGGGCCGTAACCGCCATCGCTGCCCATGTCCGTATCGTCACGGACGTCCGACGTGTCGTTGTTGGTTGGCAACGGCACTGAAGCGCCATCTGCTACAGTCGTTGGTGGAGCAGCAGCTGAGACAAACGCTGCGACAGCTGGTGTTCCTTGGATTGTGACAGGGG
Source organism: Aphanomyces astaci (assembly GCF_000520075.1). Classification (NCBI taxonomy): domain Eukaryota; phylum Oomycota; class Saprolegniomycetes; order Saprolegniales; family Verrucalvaceae; genus Aphanomyces; species Aphanomyces astaci. The sequence goes on along the minus strand of NW_009798341.1, from coordinate 372,224 downwards.
TGTAAAACCCACCACGTGGCGGTTGCCACTCGTCGAGAGCAGGTGGCTTTCGTCGTCGGGGAGATCTGAACGGGTTCTCAACGGTGCGCCGAGCGGCGCGTCCTCGCGGCTCATCGATCCGGTCACGCGACCGCAATCGTTGTTCGGCGTTCGTTGGCGTTTCCTCGTCGGAGGAATGCTCTCGTACCATTTCCAGTGCATAGCTCAACCAATGAACTAAAGATATCTTTGTTTTGTCTCCCGCTTCTTCTTGGCTTTCGGCCACGGGACCTTTGTCAAGGCAGCAAATATACACACTGGCATTAGTGAGGTCAAACACGCCACGAGGCGCCTACTGACTACCATTCACTAAAGTATTCAGTACCTCCACTAAGGTATCAGAACCTTTGACACGCCACACACACAGAGTGTGTGTGTTTGCAATGGGTCAAACTAACGCGCGACCTAGTTGCTCTGCACGCTGCAGAGCACGCATCCAACCATTATTCAAGTTACTTTAGACGTTATTTAAGCCTGAGAAAATTTTAAACAATGAATTTAAAACTGGAATTGCCAAAAAAGGTGCAAAGCACAATAGTATTATTTCGATATACTTTTTCTAATCAAACGGAGCCAATAAAAATCGTTTTCGTCACCCTTCGAAATTCATGTTTTCGAGCACGAGAAATAACGTTTGTCATGTGTGGTCGAGATTGGAGGACAGCGACGGATTTTAAGGGACACCAAAGTTTTGACACCACATGAATAGAATTGTCCAAGGAAATATTTTTACGATAATACCAATCAATGATTGGCTACAAAACAGATTCTAGTGGAAACATCTTAACTGTAAATGTCCGGTTCATGATTATACAGGGAACGACGCTGAGTAACGGCGCGGGAATAAAATTTCAAATCAACCAAGAATAATCAGGGATATCGTTACCTTGACTATAATTGGCGGAATTTTTCCCGGCACAATTTAAACAACTTTCCACTCCACTACTGATAACCTTGAATGTCAGTGCTACCTGCAGCCACAGTGCTGCCAACGAAGCCTCGACACAAGATTTCAATACGGACATACCGGGATTCGTGGAGTGAGCATTGCGCCGCTCCCTATCCGTCTGTTCAAGGGAGATACTGGGGGGGGGAGTTGTGTATTCTATGGCTTGTAGTTCCATTGACCCATACCGTATACTTTTTTTCTTTACTTGACTGTGAATAGAGTATTAAATTATAGTATTTTTATAAGCGGTCATGTCACATTTTGTTGGTCCCCATGGGGGGTGCAAATCCACAGTCCATGTGTCGCAGTGATGTAATGTAATATGTGTAATAGGCATTTGTATGACCTTGATCCCTTGTGATAATTAGTTTCCTGCAAGAATGAAAACTTGAAAACCATGGCATCGATGTCTTCCTGTACTAATTACTCTTTATATTTATATCCTTTGTAATCTAATATTCACTGCTCATTTATTCATTCGATACTTTTTTTATATTTTGGTTTTGTGATCCTCAATTGGCCAATTCGAACCGCCTCTCTGTCCAATCACAAGTCCTCATCACGCCGTTGCTCAGCGTCGTTCTCTGTATTCGATGTGTCATTTCACAATAGTCAAAAGCCGCTTCACTGGCGGCGACGGCTTTACACGGTCGGTGGGTTCCCTGCCTTTCCCTAAAGAGGCCATGAGGGCCAGGACAGGTTTGTATTGGGAAGGGACTACAGACGGCTGGTCGCCGGTGACGACCAGTCATACAGTCATCTCGTCGTTGTGCATGTCGACTCCGGTTGTAGCGGGCTTCGCTAAAGCGAGAAGTCTTACGGTAATGACGTTGTGAAGGAACTCGGTGCGGCATTCAACAATGACGTCGCTCAATAAATGGAGTTTGGTCCGTTGCCTACACTGTAGAGATTTTCTTTGTCCATGTAATAAGCCACACGAGTCTCGGACGCGCCCACTGCGCCTTATTCATGAGACGATGGTAGTGTGGGCGAGTAAGAGACGCTTGAGATGCTGCCAAGAAGAGACCAAAGCGGACTCATGACAAGCGTGACTTTGGTTCGGCGTTGTATAGAAGCGACTTTGTTGACCGTCGCTTCTGTAACAACGCCTAAACAAAGTCAGATCGATCGTTTATCCATGGTGCATTGTTACATCAAAGCGTGGGCTCACTCTCATATTCACATCATACGCCATTTTGTATGTTGTACCTTGGGTTCATTATATAAAATTGTAAAAAATACGACCATCCTGACCGCTGCGCTGCAGCGTCAATAGTTACGGGCTGACCTGAACCGTCAAACCGATCAATATAAAATCTGGTATGTTTCAAAATTGCGAATAAACGAAGCTCCTCCTGTGTGATTGGCTATAACAATTTTCTTATTTCGAAGTACTTAAGCCAATCATATTTCGATTAAGTCACCAAACCAGTTCGTCACCACACATTTCGGAAGAGCATGACGTTTCAGTGAAAGCCTCGTGTATATCCAATATGCTTTAGCTACTGATGACTTGCTCTGATATTTCTGAAGAAATACAGTCCTTTCCCCAAGAGGACTGCAATTCAGTAATGTCCAAGTCATTTCCAAAATGACTCGATGGTAAGTAATAGCTGAGTAGATCGGAATCACGCCACGGTCACATGAAACTTCTTTGTTCCTGTCCATATCGAATCGGTCTAACGCGCCACCCACAGGCGTCTACTTCGGGTAAATCGCACGCGACGACGCCTCAAGGCCGATGTAGCCCTTGTCCACAAGGACTGCCCACGAGGTAGAACGCTCCCGGAACGGTATCAGTTGTCGTTGATGGTGTCGTCGTAATCGTCCTTTGCGAGCGCTTGAATGTGTTGGTCCAGGCGGCTTCAGAACATAGTCAGGTCATACTCCGACCCTATATTAGGTGAATGGTACACATGCGATGAAAGAGTGATCAATTATGAGTTACGAGTAAAGGAATGGTTAGAAGGTATTCTTGAGGATAACTGGTTGAGCTGTCATCGTGAATGGTGCCAATCATTCCCAGCCAACGAGAATTTGCCATTTTTCATCAACACAATATACGAATTTCGACATGATTTTATCGAACTACAGTACATTGATTCTCCTCTTAACACTACATAATACAGAATTCGTAAGCTGAAACAGTACGAGTACGTTTTAGTAGGCTCGCAAGGTGAGCCACCTTACGAATTCCATAAATCGTTCTGAATTAAGTCAAATTTTATTTGACTTAAGCTTCATCTTTGTATGGGATAATATATATTCCTTTAAACGCATCTTTATTGATTCATGAATTCGTAAGGCAGGCTGCCTGTTACCAAACTTCTGTCCAATTATATGATAGAAAAGTGAAATAGGCCAGCCAATAGGATCGTTCGATTCTCTTTGCTACATTGCTAGCTGCAGGCTGCGGCTATTTGGTTGTGAGCTACAGTAGTAGAATTGCGATCCCTTGCTACTACCCGTACGCTTGAGCCTGGGTGATGGTCATACAGTACTATTAATAGTAATCATTAACTGTACTCTATGCGGTATCAAACCTTGTCCTTCTAGTACTCCTTCCAGTACAAGACAGAGTACTAGCATGATGCTCTCATCGGATGTACCAGCCATTCCTTTGAATGCAAGGTCTATTGAAAATTACTCCATTCCGTGCATCCGCGTGGATTACGTGCTTCACTTGATTAGCATATACAATCTACTAGTACTGTACTACTAGTACTACTGTAGTTCTACTGTAGTACATGTACTCAAGAAGCGTACAGTAGTACTTTATTGTATACCGCTTACGCTTTGGGCGCAGTCTCCCTGTGAATCGTCCAATTACTCCGTGATTCGTAGTGTGCACTACTTTTGAAGTATCGTCAAATCCCTCTATTGATTTTGTATGGAAGAGTAGTCCTGTTTTGAATATTACTTCAATTGATTAAAGTATACTAGCTCCGATTGGAAATGAAGGTAGTACAATAAACAGTACTGAACGTTTACTATGCAACGTTAGGGCCTGTTCCAAGTAGGTTTTTATCAAATGAAAAAGTGGTTCCAAGTACAGTTTCCTACTTTTTTTACCTCCTTTTCTGCAATTTTTCAGGCAACTCACTATACCAAAAGTAGAAAAAGACGTCCTTGACGTCTATTCCTAAATCGTGAAAAAAAGAGGTATATCGATTTTGATTGCCTCATGCTATTTCTGAAAACTACTTGGAGCTTCCCCTTACAGCATATTCAGCTGCACATATCTTGAAGGATTATTATTGCGTATTTCGGACGTTACTTCACTTGAATAACATATTCAATGCACTGTACGCATACTTGGTAGCATTCAACTGCACATATTTTAAAGGATTATTATGACGTATTTTTAATATTCCTTTACTTGATTAACATGCACAATGTACATAACTGTTCGTATACTATGCACAGTATAATCAATTGGAAATATCTTTAAGATTATTATGACATATGCTGAATGATACCTCCTTTTCTTTGGTCAAAGCTCTTTAGTTAGGTTTAGAAGAAGGGAATTAAAATGTTTGGAATTGAAGTAATAAAATTGTAGCGATGGCCACTCCAAACAGTGATCATTGATATGCCGAATATAGATTTTATTAAAGGATTGGAAATGCTTCGAGCAACGATACAAACACCTATTTAATAAAGCAAATAAGTATTCTTTGGTCCAAGCTCTTTAGTTAGATTTAGATGAAAAGGAATTAAAATGTTTGGAATTACAGTAATAAAATTGTAAAGATGGCCTCTCCAAACAGTCATCATTGATATGCTGAAATATAGGTTTTATTAAAGGATTGGAAAAGCTTCGATCAACGATACAAATATCTATGTATAAAAGTAAATGAGTATCATGCGCTTAACGTACATCTGAATAAGGTTGAAACTCATAACAAAGTTCCCCGAATAATACAACTAGCCAAGGGTTTGATTGCTGCGGTAATAGTTTTTTCCAATCATATCAATTCTGGCATCTTATCGGGCAAGACGGCAAGACGTTCGGTAAATCAATGATTGTTTACGATCTCGCCGAATGGGCCAATGCATTTGTATAAACCTTTGGATATGGATAATTCTCCTATATATCAGATATACTACGCAGCTTGATAAAATTATGAGGAAACACAGTGAAAATCACTCATGATAGTACTTCTTTGCTGTACTATTAATACCTACTAAGTAGTATTACTACGTAGTAGTTGTACGGTACTATTAACTGTTAATAGTAGTACTATTACTGTATCAGCACCTTGTACTGTACTGTAGTACTGTACATACAGTGCCAAATATCGACCTTTACAGTACCAGGTACTCTTCTGTACTACGAAGTACTGTACTGTAGTACAACCTAGTATACGTATAGCAATCATTAACTGTAAGCTTACTCTATGCGGGATCAAATTTTGTCCTTCTAGTACTCCTTCTAGTACTAGACAAAGTACAGGCATCATGCTCTCATCGGATGTACCAGTCCTTTCTTTGAATGCAAGGTTAAATGCAAGTTATCCCATTCTGTACATCCGCGGACTACGTACACTAGTACATTCTACTGTACGTACAATACTATGTACTGTAGTGAACTCAGGAAGAGTACAGTTGTACTGTACAGAATATCAGTCAAATTAGACAATTGTTGATTTCATTCCCCACACTTGCATTTGAAGTGTGATTACTAAAAGTAGTCAAAATAGTGCATTGAATATCTTGAGATAGCTTAATATGACGCATTTCGACGGTTACGTTGAACTTGATTAAAGTATGGATTGATTATTTTGACGCATTTGGGACGGTTACTTAGACTTGATTAAAGTATGTGTGCACAGGCCATTGTTGATTATATTCCAGAATTACTGTAATTACTATACTTTAGTCTAAATAGTGCATTGAATATATTGAGATAGCCTAATATGACGCACTTTGACGGTTACGTAGAACTTGATTAAAGCATGTACTACTCTGGTCCAAAATAGTTGTTAGGTAGTTTTTTCTATTGGCGGAATTTTTCTAAATATCACCCGTTTAGCGATGGGATTGGTGTATCAAAAAGCGCAAGAGCGCTGCTTTGATTGGGTAGTTTACAAGCTTTCTAGAGCATTTTGGCTGTCGAGATATTGGGCGCCAAAGTTGGCGTGTCAAATGAGCCTAGTAGAAACATCTCGAAACATGATCATTACACGATTGTTCATCGCTCCAACACTGCACCCTCTACGACACTACCCTCACTATGCATGCATACCCGACCAACGTTCGTTGCGTCGAGCCTCGTCCCGTCGACGCGCCGCGAAGCGCAAGCACCCACCTCCGCTCCGATGAACGCCAAGCGGTGTACGAAACTCTGCTTGGCGTTTCATCGCAAGGCGTACTACCCCGTGGATCCATTGTTCGTGTTGCTGCGCAGTTCGGTTGCCACGCGCTAACTGTGTCGCGAATTTGGTCGCGCGGACTGCAGTCCATCCAACAAGGATGCATGTGTGCCGATGTCGCGTCGAGAATTCGCGGTAAACCTCTGTGATGTGATATATGTATCGAATGTTGCGAATGTAGAGTTTTAAGATTTTACTGCTTTAGGTAATTCTGGACGCAAGCGAAAGCGTACGAACGAAGAAATTGAAGCAGCGATTCGTCAAGTACCCAGGCGTCACGGCAGACCCTGAGGTCCATGGTCTTCATGAGCAATATACCCAAGTCGACGATTATGCGACACATGAGAGAAGAGGCGAGGTTGAAGGCGCGATCAAGTTACGTCAAGCCCTATCTTACTCCAAGCAACCAACAAGAGCGTCTACGTTTTGCCATGTCTTTTCTTCAGCCTCTGTCAGATGGGAGTTATTTTTTCAAATATGCTCGAATATGTGCATATTGATGAAAAATGGTTCTATTTGACTAGCGTTAATAGAAAATTCTATGTGTACAAGGACAAAACTGCCGCAGCTCGATTTGTGAAGTCGAAACAGTTTATAACAAAAGTTATGTTCTTGGCGGCCATTGCCCACCCTCGTGTTGACTTAAACGGCGCTATTTTCGATGGCAAAATCGGTGTTTGGCCGTTTGTCGAAAAAGTGCCTGCACGGCGCAACAGTAAAAATCGGTCAAAAGGCACGATAGTGACGACTCCATAATCAGTCGATGCTAAAGTATACTTGGACATGGTTTTAAATAATGTTGTGCCTGCGCTACAGTCAAAGTTCCCACCGCAGACTGGTGCTATAATCCAACAAGATAATGCCAGCCCCCACAAGTGCTTGACAACAAGTATGCTGAAGTCGCGAAGTATCAACGGAATTGAAGTGAAGAATCAGCCGCCGAATAGCCCAGATTATAACGTTTTAGACTTAGGATATTTTAACTCTATACAAAGCCTGCAGTATCAAAAGTGCACTCGAACTATCGAGGATCTTATTGATGCTGTAGAAACCTCGTTTTATGAGTTGCCTGTGGATACGGTGTCAAAAACTTTCATTACACTTCCAAAGGTGATGGAGAAATGCATCGACATACATGGAAGCAACGAATATAAGCTCCCTCATATGAAGAAGGACGCACTGATCTCAGACTTCACGTCCTTCAACATTGAGTGCGATGCCTATACATACGAGAGTGCTTTGATCCACTTGAACTATCGACTGGGCGAGGAAGCGACATGGAGGCACAAGTGAATTCCCAAGAACAAGCTGTTGTGACAAATCAATAAAATGTCATTGTATTTTTGACCTTGCATATGTGTTTCTGGAGTTACATACAAATATCAAGCTGTTTCAAATTGGTCTCTCATACTTTACAGTTAATCAAGTCAAAATGAACCTAACAACTATTTTGGTCCAGAGTAGTATTGATTATTTTGACGCATTTTGACGGTTACTTAGACTTGATTAAAGTATTGTGCGCAGACAACATCGACAACAACTTGATCGCCCAAAATCTCTACCCCAACGCAGAAAGACTGCGAACAACAATTGTATACCGCTTACGCTTTGGGCGCAGTCTCCTCGTGTGTTCATAGTTTACGTCTTCTAACGTTAACGGTATTACCACTATACTGTAATGCACTACTACTAAATTTACGTAGTACTACCCCCATACATTAATAATAGTTAGATTTACCACTTACGTACAACTTTTATCCGTTTAAAAAGGTACTGAAATTTTTACTGTACGACCTACTTTGATCTAAACCTTTATATGTAGATAATTAATTAATTGTACTACAAATCAAACACAGTGAAAATCAATCATCATTCCTGACAGTTTTGTCCCATAACTTCAATGGTATTCTAATTAGTCCTTTCTAATGAGTGAATTCAAGCTCCTAATGAAATTCTCTATTTGGAATTATACAATAGTCCAGGAAATAACCTATTTGGCCGAGGTACACTTGTAAAAAGCTCAAAAAAGCCCAATCAATCATTTCCGTACGAACGTAGTACTTCGTACTACTGTACCGGTAGTACTACAGTAGTGATGCTAACGTAAGCAATCATTGCCTGGCCGAATTTTGATTATGTTTGTTTGGACCTTATTTACATTTCTTAATGCAGTATTTACAAGCTGTCGTAGCTAGATAGTTTGTAGTCTGGATTTTGTTTGTATCACCTAGGCCTGTAGCTGCATGGTCGTAGCTACAACAATGACCTTTAGCTGCAAGATCGTAGCTACATTGATGTGTAGCTACAACGTCCTAGCTACCACACTAAGTAGTACTGCATGGTCTTAGGTACCACCA
>NW_009798341.1:323501-335300 GCF_000520075.1 Aphanomyces astaci | reverse complement strand
TACGAATACGCTTGATTGTCCAGGGCGCCTTGTTCCAGCAAGTGGTGAAGCATCTTCTTCCTCGTCACTTTAAAGGTCAGAGGAGTCACTTTCCGACCCATCGTTGGAGGATTCGATGTGAGAAGCATCACATTCCCCCAGTTGTGGACGCGTTTTGACCTTGATGTTGGTGGTCACTTCAAGTTGAAATAGAGTGTCGCTGTGTTGGTGCAAGAACTTCAACACGTGACGGATGGACATTTTCTTGTAAAAGTGGCTTGTGTAAGCGCAAGACTCGCGCAATAGGTACAAGACACACAACGGGCCAGAAACTTCTTGTTTTCTCGTCATGTTGACATGTGAGACGCCAAGCGACGACGGCACTTGACTTCATCGGACAGGGCCTCTCCACTTTCAGCTGTTGAGAGTTCTCGCTGAATACGCGTGTCAAAAGCAGCCAATGCCAGGGCCGTTCGACATTCAACCTTTTGTTGGTCCTTGGTGGTGTACTTGCAGGCGTAGTAGATGCGCTCAGCCATTTCAGCGCCCCCGATCATGATTTGAATATCGTGATTACACTTGAAAGCACGAAGGATGACATCGCTGTATCCATTGATGTACTCTTCGCCGAGCTTCCTCACCAGCAAGATTGCAGATGTGCCAATGCGTCCAACTTCAACTCGGGCCCGAGGGAACAAATATCGGCACATTTGTGCACCCCTTGTGTTGCGGCTTTGTTTGAAGCACGAAGAGCAATGCGACCACCAATGCACCTGCAACACGGATGCGAACGTAGCAATGACATATAACACCGTCTCGTCGGGTAGTCGGGTCTCATTTGGTCCAAATGGCATGCTCGACAGCTCGCGGTATATGGGGTCCAGACAAAAAGTGTCTTTATCCGGTGCAACATACGTATTCGACGCTGTGTTGGATTCTTCGAGACTTGCTCGCGCACCAGCCAGAAGCTCTTGATAGTCGACGTTGGATTCCATATGGACAGTGCCAGCTAGGTATGTCTGAAAGCTCGCACGCATATGGTCATGTGTTCGCTCGGGGCCATACTTCTTTCCAGCCGTAGACTTCAAGAGCGATGCTTCCTCGTCCAAGTACTTGTCGATTGCAGGCTGAGAAAGCTTGGGCAACTCCACAGGCCACACTTTTCCACAGGCCACACTTTAGGCCTCGAATGCAGGAGGGCTTGCCGAACCAAGTGCTGGGAGCTGACCATCGTGTTGCAATGTCCACATTTGGCCATAATGGGCTCTTTCGGAAGGACGCCCTCTGTGCGACGAGGTTTTCGAAGGCTGTCAAGGGAGGGTCTAGCGCTTCATACTTGGGATCCGCATGCTCACACGTCTTGCAGGGGGTCTCAAGGAGGTCAATGGGCACAATGCCCTCCGAGTACTTTAGCACCATCGCTTCATACTTGAGGTCTGCCTGAAATCGGGCCTCGTACTCGGACGTGGAACGTGGAGCACCATGTACCCAAACAAGAAGATGCAAGTGAAGCGTCCCTCGACCTTGGGTCTCAACCATTCCAAAGTACGCTTTGACATGGCCGAATAGCCCACTAGTCTTTTTTGGTCGACCGGTAGACTTATCGAAACCGACAACGACTTTGATGAATGCCTCGATGCTTCGATCGAAAAGAGTAGCGGACACCATGTTGTCGTTCATCACCAGTTGTTGCATGGTTGCTTTGTCAGGCATGTGCTTGAGGTTCTGCACATCAAAAAGCGATTTGACTTGGATGCCTCCTGCCAAATACGCCAAAGTGATTGTTCCGTCCACCTTTGGCGTGATGGTGACGAAAAGACTTGGCTGGCCAAAGCGATCGGCCGTGGTAAAGACTTCTCGACGGTGCATACGACGTTCGGCATTGCTGCCCCACACAAACGACGAGCTGCATGCAACGGACCGGAGAAGAGCGCCAACGGCCTTGTTCACAAACTTGTTCTTTGGAGTACACACCGAATCGACGGGAATCTTGGTTCTCCAGACCTTTCCGCATATCGTCATGCGATATCTTTGCTACCGGGGTATGCATGGACGGTCGGACTTTGGTCGAAAAGTTTGAGTTGATGAATCCACGATCGAGGCCGAAGTATTGATCTTGAGCAAACCGACGTGAGCTGAGGGAGCAGTACAGCCGACAGCACTGCTGCTTTGACACTGGGACTTCGTTGGTGTAACCACGACCAAATGGGAGCAGGTGTGGAAACATTCGGGCGTCAATGCCAGCTTCAAAGTAGTTTGAAATCTTGTTTGACGTGTGGACATTGAATTCAGGGACTGCTGGGTCTGCGCGTGGTGTTCTTTGGTGAATCTTGCTGTTGAGTGCCTCCAACACTACCTTCTCGTTCATAGGCGCCATGTCCGACGCTGTTTGAGTGAACAGGACACTGCGCTCAACGTAAGCACACTCATGCTCGCCTGAACCTTCATCGGGGTCCCCAGAAAAGCCGTTCACAGCTGCTTGTTCGTTATCCACAGCGCTTGCCTTCTCGTCCACGCCCAACGCCTCATCAATGATGCCGTCAAGTATATCTTCCGCTGGCAAGGATGCAATGAGATCCCCGTCGATGGACACGTCGGCATAAAACCCATTGTAGGACTTGTAGAAGTGCAATATATTGTAGAAGTGCAAGATATCCATGATCATGGCTTGCCGGACTAAATGATACTCCTTCACTTTGACAAGCTGGTCTTTCGTAAAAGGCCCAGCAAGCACAACACGGTACATTGCGTCTCGGTTCAGCTTCAAGGGCAACAACGTAGCAGGAGGACCAGGGACTGCGTCGAACAGGATCAAGTGAGAACGGATCATTTGGTGCTCGCCTCCACGGATGATGCGTGTCTGAGCCACAACACATAGTGAATGTGAACTTACCGCTCTCTCGTACAAAGAAATAACTCAAAGGTTTCCCCTCGCCACGAAATTGAATAATCATTACGAACAGTTTAAGATTCGAAGAATTCGTACCATGCGTTGAGTGAACAACACATTCGCTTACCCGCGAAACGTCCACGCGGTACGTGGCACTCTGTATACCGTGAAGCAGACTCTTCATGACAACCACGACGCTGTGCACATGGCGCACGGATTCAAAACTAAGAGCGTGACTGTCCACACACCATAGGCCTCCTTGAGGTTTCAACGCTCGATCGAAACGGGTCTGGGTGGCGTTTGAACGCAGTATACATGACCTATGCAATCTAAGTATAAATTCTAAAATTTTGGTATACCTTGTTCCACACGTACCGAATCTGATGCATGGATGGTATATTTTCGAGTTTAGTCCCGTCGTCCTGCTGCTCTTGAAGTAGACACTGTCGTATCTTCGTTGGCGACATATGCAACGCTCACTGCTGGATGTACTCCACGTAAAAGGCGTCCGTCGGAGGTGGTGCATCTTAGAAGCCAATATTATGCTCTTCGTGATAAAATCAGACGAAAATTTTCGATCCAATGCATGAAATGGCCAGGATACCTATACCTCATAGGTTATCTATGCTCGCTATCCTGTATATACAAAACTTCGCGACTACGACGCATAGATAACATAGCTATACGTGGGGAACCAGAGAAGCTAGGACAACTAGACGAAATAGACAAAATACACGTGCTAATATTTACTGCACAATGTAGATAATAAATTGACGTACCTTTGCAATCGTACGAATTGAACCCCGCACGATTTCTCTGTTTCCCTCTGGAATGTTGGCTCGCTTCATCGCGTACGCCGATTTTGGAAGTACTTTGAATGTCCTCTCACAGGGCGCATCAATAAACGCACACTCTGTGACCGTGCCTTGCAGTAGTTTTGACAGGTGACTTTGTTCTAGTAGCAAATACAATGTGTAGATGAACTGTGTAGTAATGTAGTATAGATGTAGTATATGGAGACTTACATGAACCGATACCTCAGAGCGTTTCGCATACATCCCAACACCAAGTCCGTCGCGCTTGAGAAGCCGACGAAAGTGTCCCCACATTCGATGAGGGGCATAACTCACCCAGGGTGTAAGGGTATACTCCATAACGCATCATTCTCGAAGTCACCAGGTGACTCTACGTCGATGGTCAGCACTTCGCCTGGGCGGACTGTCCCCCTTTGAACCGGCAACCGTCACATGTTGTCCAGGGTGATTAGCATGCAGCGTCAACAAAGGAACTCCATACATGAGTTCGTCAGCACCGCGTGCAGATGAACATGAGCGAGTTCATACGTTAGACGCCTGAAAATGGATAGTGTATAGTTTTAATGCCTTGTGTGGTGGGACAAACTTGGTACATCACCATACATCCGAATAATTACCCGGATCCAATTTAGTCTAACACTACACTACGCGCCAAAAATGAGAGAACTCTTAAGATTTTTTGTGATATCTCATCAACCAATGGGAGTTAAGCGATGATGTTTGGATATGATGTGTGGACGAATATTCTCGAAAAGTGGTTATGGCTATCGAACTGGAATTCCCTTATTTCGATGACCTCACAAACAATTGGAAAATAATGGATGGCGACAACATTAAGGAACAAAAATACATACAAAAACTAATATAAAGAATGACGGTATATTGAAGAATGATGGTCAATAGTGTGTCTTATCGCCTTTTTTGCAAATGACTTAGCTTACGAATGAACTCGATAGAGATAGTCCCATGCACTTTAAATCGCATCTCGAAGGTCGACGACATTTCTGTACTGCTTGCCATGCCCGTAGACATGGCGGGACATCGCAGCCCAAATGTTTTCGATTGGATTCAGGCCGGGAGAGCGCGCAGGTCATGGCGGAGAGGTGTAGCTGGCCAAGAAAGTCCATTCTATCATGGGAAGCATGTATGGATACATTGTCTAGCTGAAAGACAAAATCAGCACCATAGTTTAAGTGGGAAAATGGCAGTAAATATTCAGAAAGAGATTAGATGTAGTGGCAGGACGACTGCTTGCCATTAAGAAACGCCAATTTTCTCTTTCCTTCCCACGCAATGCAACCTCAAAACTTCACTGAACCACCGCCTTGTTGTCGTATCACGACTTATTTCGCGGGTTGTCCAATATCGCGCCAGTACTGCTTACAGCCATCCGGGCCATCCAGGTTGTACTTCTTTTCGTCCGAAGACACGACGTACTTCCACTCTTGGGTTCTTGCAATGCGCCATGGTCCAGTCCAATTTCGCGACTTTATGTTGGCGAGTAAGATCCAGGGTTTTCTCTTATTATGTCCTTTTAGAGCAAGGTAGATTTAATTCGACACGGATTTAGACGGCGCTTGATTCGCTGGTGATGGCTGCTCTGAGGAGCTATGGTCGGTGGCGAACGGAAAGCTGAAGTGGCCTGCCGCGAGGTTTTGGTTGGCGTCTGGGACGTAAGCATCGTGAAACGTCACTGAGTGGTCGGCTCGTGTGGGCGCATATCTCACGGAATGTGAGTCCTGCCTCGCGCAGTCCTAGGATTCGACCGCGTTCTTCGTCAGTGACTTTTTGATATGTTTTCATATACAACAGTGAAGTTTTTTTGACAGAACTAAACTGACGACAAACATTCCTTAATATACCGCCATTCTTTGTATTTGTTTTTGTATGTATTTTTGTTCGTCGCCGTCCATTATTTTCGAATTGTATGTGAGGTCATCGAAATCAAGGGAATTCCAGTTCAGAATATTCGTCCACACATCATATCCAAACAGCATCGCTTAACTCCCATAGGTTGATGAGATATCACAAAAAAATTAAATCTTCTCTCATTCTTGGCGCGCAGTGTAAGTACAATAGAGAGGTTTCGCAAACGTCCCATTCCCAGATCCCACACCTCTAAAACATAATTATTATATTGGAAACCTTCTAAACCTAATTATTCTTTCCATATAATAATGTTCTGTTTGAATGGGAACCCATCCCATTCCCAAATACCAACCTAATAGACATGGCCATCACCGACAAACGCCGCAACTGCACGCCCGAAGGAGACTTAATGCTGCTCGTCCAAGCCGCCACCGATCTACCCTGGTCAAGTGACGACGTCATGGCATTCCTTGGCGGACAAGTGGGTTTACTGTGCTCACTTTGATGGTGTCGTCGACGAACGGAAGGTGCAAAATAGGTTTATGGCGTTGGTAGACGAGCACCGCAAATTCGAAATGGCATCTGCAAAACTCTCAGGAATCGACCAAGAGGAGTTAAGGATGCATACCCTGTTTGATGACTGCCGTTGCTAGACGAAGTCAAGAGCCCTGTAGGAAGCCAGCTGTGAAAGTGGAAGACGAAAAAGACAAGATCGAACAAGGCAGTCTATTGCTACGCGAGATGGCCATTCAAACGATGAAACTTCGTAGTGACGTCGACAACGACGCAGTGAAAACGAAACCTGCGGTCAAAAATCATCGCAAAAGTTTGGCGGCTGCGATTGAGGCTGACAACGAGCTGGAATTAGAAAGTTGCGAGAATCAACTGGAATTCGATCGGTTCAAGTATGAATCTGATTTGAAACAACGTGAGTTGGATCGTGACGAAAGAAAGGCTGAATGTGAGCACCAATTGGCGCTAGCACGCATCGAGAGTGAAAAAGTGTCTAACCTGTTGAAATCTGTAATTTGATGGTAAAAAGGAAATTTTATACACAACAGTACACAATTAACACTTTGTAATTACTCTGATGTTATACTAGTATACTCTTTTAGAGTTGGTGGTCGTATTATATTATGTGTACGACGAAATTTGATTCCCACCATAGTAGCAACAGTTGCAATTCGTGGTAAACACGGCGACAAGGACAACACTTCCAACATTTCGACAGCATGATTTTGTGTAGCATCTTGTAGGTGATAAAACCCCACAATGTTTTCATACGTTCAAAGTTCAATTCCACACCTTGGCGCACACGACTCATGGAGGCCTTGAAATGCAGCTTGGGCTCATCTAAGTTATTTCGACACGGGAGCGTACAATTCCTTTGTTGCAGTAAATAACGTATGCGTATGCCCACTGCTGATACAGGCCACCATGTAGTTGAAAATTGCTGCAGAGTTATTCGAGAGACCGGCCAAACATTGACAGCATGGCATAGGATGTGATGGGGTACCAGACACGTCGGAGCAAAATGGCCATGGCTTCCACATCTACCACACGATCTCGGTTGGGAGTGATAGCGACATTTGGAACCCCCAGCAAGGATGACAGTTGCAGGACACCACTAACATCAAAGCGGAACGACATTTGCCCGTCAACATCACGCATGTTGCAGTCCATCATCACATCTGGAATATGGGGTCGTTCCACCGAGATGCCAAGACCGTACTAGAGTAGCGTCATCATCGTGGTCGGCTGCTTCTTTTTGCGCTTTGCCCATTTGTACACCCGAAGCGCAAGCTGAGACTCCCCCTGTACATGTTAACGAGATCTTCAATAACACGCCCACTGGACTTGTGCTCTGTCAATAGTTTTGCTTATGGGAGTCAAATATGAAACGACTAAATTTGCTCCCCCCTCCAATAATGCTATGGGAAAGGGAAATACAATTTGCGAAACCTCGCTAATACACGTACAGTACAGTGGTACTGAGGATTCCAGTTGGGGCAAATTAGCTGTAGCGTTAGATTGTCATAACGCTACCAATTCACTTTTCAATTTGCCAACTACTACAGCTTCCTCTGCGCACGCACGTTTCATATATAGACTCGCCATAGGCGATGCGATTGAGAATGATGATTGTTCTAATTTGTTTGACTGATGGAAGTAAGGAAAACGTTCACTCACACCTGAAAACTTATGTCACTGCTCAGCACTAGACGAGTTTAGTGAAGTTTCAGCCACGAGCGAGTTTGAAGGATCCATTTGCTCAAGGGAAAGTGATTGTTGGCTTTCCGTCAACTACATGACACCGATGATGACAAATTATCCTTTGATAGCATGCATTTTATCGGCTAATTCGTCATAACTGTAATTTACAGTAAATCTGGCCAATTTGCAGCGTCGCGGTAAAATTATACTGTTTCTTGTATTAGCATTTACAGTCGCACCGGCGGGAATGCTATAATGGTAACGTTATGACGGTATACAGAAATCATGCTGTATTTTACTTTTCGAGGCCCAAAGGTGAAAACGGCATACTGTATAATCTGCATAACATGCTCGTCCGGTTACGGTGACTCGGCTGATTGAAGCATGGGACAACGACGATGACGAGATCGACAACGAATGGGACTCTACTAGTAAGCTCAATGAATCCCAGCGTACATAGCGATTCTGGCCAGAGTTCATCTTGATGAGTGTTGACCTCGAAAGGTACAAAAAATGCTCACGAGCAGTGTCGCTCAGCCCAGTCAGAAGGGTAGTCAAAGCAGGCAACTCCGATCTCAATTTCGTTGTGTTTACTCGAACCAATCGTGCGTTTGAGAGCATCTAACCAGATAACCATGCTTTCAATTGATTGGTGAAAATACTGATATAGTAGTCAATGATTGGCTCCTCTATTTTGCCGTTCGGTGTTCACAAAACGGTAAAAATATGCCATTTCCGCCAGTTAGCGTCGCAGTACTCCGAGTATTAACTGTAAAATAGCGTTTCCGTCGCACCATTGAGGATGCCCTTATTTGTAGGTTTTGTACCAATCAAAAGAGAAGAGTCTTGGCTATAAGATCATATAATTATATTGCCAATCTTCCAAATTCAGCGTGTGTATTCTTCAAATAAAATCATCCGCCCAGCCCTAAATTTTCAAATGTTCACCGGACTTGAAGAATGTATGGAGATTGTCTCAAATATATCGAAAACATATACAGTATTTGAGGCAATCTAGGAAGGTGTCTACGTCACCTAAAAGTACCCATGTCGCCTTCCTTGTCATTGGCTCAACAGTACTATATAAGTTAATCTTTTTAGTATAATTGATTGTTTCTAATTTCACACCTAATCGAATGTCCAAACGTGTCAGTCAGTGATTTGGGACGGAGTGGTACTATTAATACGTAGTATCAAGACATTCGTGCTTGGGTCAGCTCCACACAGGTGATAGATAATACACACCTTATTTTGAACAAATGTATGATCTTGATTAAAGTATGCTATGCTATCTTAAATTTAAATTCATCTTGATTAAAATATGTGATTATTTATGCTTCGGTCGGACAGTTAACTTCGTGGGGTTGGCTTACATATTAGCGTAAATCCTACCACCATGAGGTCCAAAACCACTGCATACAAATCTTGAAATGTCAATTTTTGAGTGATATATGTATATTGATCGATAGTTTACAGTTAGGACTGAAATTCCACCAGAAAACTTCTGACAACTTTTCCTTTTTCTCTAAGTACCGTGTAGCGTATATTATTCGAGACACCTTTTATATTCTGGACTCCTCCAAGAAAGAATAGTTTTGCCTGTCACTCGAATATCAAGTTGCACAGGAGTCCCTTCGCGCGCTTGCATACCTCTTATATTAAATATATACTCTCTGCATTAATAAAGTATGCATTTATAATTTTCGGAGGTTTTTTGGCGCGGACAGCTACAAGCACACCTGTGATCACTCTGAAAGCCATGGCCGACAATGCTGATACAGTCATCGCGAGACGGAAGTATTCTGGTCGCCCGGCCTTCAAATACGGGCGCAAGGCCGTGCCAAAGCTGTTCAAGAACAATACAGTAGACTACAAACACCGACTGGAAGCGATAATCAAAGTGTCTGAGATTGGCATGTGTTCCTTTCTCGACACCTACTGTGCCAACTCAACTGCCACCGAACGAGAGAGCACAAGGAAGTAGGTTCATGGATGGGTGACCCGCCGCCAGCACATCGAGGCTATGGCCAATCGCGCATGCACGAGCCGCCAGAAGACTGTCCGGTTGCGAAGCATCCGAACAACCCTGCCACAAGAGGCAGAGGAGCAGCTGACACGATGGGTGCATGGCATGCGCAAGGACGGTATACCTGTCACTTACGTCATGCTAAGACTCATGGCATTGGAAACTGTCATCGACGTAGGTCTGACTGAGGCCGAGTTCAAGGCCGGGTGGCACTGGATCCGTGGGTTCAAGCAGCGCAACAACCTCACGTTTCAAACGAAGACACGCGTTGGCCAGGGCACGAATGAAGATGGTGCTCGTACCCTCGAAGAGTTTGCCGAACGTATTCGCGGCGGAACATGGGATCGAGCGCATCTACAATGCAGATCAAACAGGGGTGAACTACGAGTACCTCCCAACGAAGACGCTCAACGCGGCCAAGGAGAACACGGTGTGGGTGAAGTGCGGCGGGAAGACCAAGGACAGAGCGACGGCCATGCTTCTGACGGACAGCACGGGCGCCAAGCACCCGCTGTTCTTGGTCCTGAAGACAACGAAGTCAACCGTCAAGGAAGTCGTGCAAGAGAACCTAAAGAAGCGTCAAGGGTTTGGCAAGAAAGTCTGGAGGGAGGTGCTACTTCTGCAGCGTGCGCACCGGTGCCAGACCGATGGGAACCCGACAGCATGGTGGAATGCAGGGATATCTCTTGCGTTCTTGAAGTTCCACTTCGCGTCGCGCGGGGACCGGGCAACGAAGAAGGTCATGCTGATCTGGGACGACTTCAGCGCGCACTTCACCGAGGAGGTCGTGGCCTACGCTGAGAGTCTGAATGTCGTGCTGGAGCGTGTTCCGCCGCGATTTACCTGGATTTGCCAGCCAGTGGACGTCGCGTGGAATCGTCCCTTGAAGGTCATGCTGCGTGCCCATTGGCTCGACGAACTGAAGAGACAAGTGCGCCTCAGCAAAGCAACGGGGTCAAAGTTGGTGCTGCGTGGCCCCTCTCGCTCTACGATTGTGTCATGAGTGACTGGTGTGTGGGGGGACTTACCTGTGGCCACCATTTTGAATGGTTTTCGCAAGTGCCAATTGGTGAGCGGTCCTGTCGAAGAAGTTGCTGGAGATGTCCCTGTTTTGGATGATGACACACTTGGTGACCTGTTGACCAACATAGCCATCGAAGACACCATTTATCCAGATGAAGACATTGACTGCTGTGATGAAGCTGAAACGTCTAAACAAAATTAGGACAACTCAATATATTACCAGTCCATTTGTATACAATATTTGAAGTTCTCTTCCTCTCCATTGTTCCTACCCTTGAAAATTAATTTCACTTCACAGCTAATTGTTTAAGGTGTTGATTCGGTGCAAATCCATATATGAAGGTTTGTATGTCCAGAATACTCCGTAAATTACACAACCTCACCCCTTCCCGCCGTCGGATAAATGTCCCGTGACTATCCAGAATAATATACGCTACACGGTACCCAATGTAACGTTTCAAAACTGTCACCATAAGTTGACCGAGAAATATCTGGATGCCTCCAATTTTTCCTGAAAATTCCAAGAATATCACAAATGTAGAGCCAGGACACGGTTAAGGTATGTTGTGCCGGATTTTGCAAACTGTACCCGGTTGCAGCATGTAGTTTCGAAGGTTAAAAACAAAACGCGGGATATGTTATATAACAGTACTCGACAGCAACCAACGCCTATTTTGTCACATCTCAGGCAATTCAAAATGAAATTCTCTAAAAATAGGTGAAATCGATAGGCAATTCCAACGCCATCGTTACTGTAACAATTGAATCCCGTCAAATTAAATACCTTTTGAAATACACTTCGCTTTCTGGAAGAATGCGTGTCAATTTTCACCCGAGGAGTACATAACCCGCATAAATATATGCGATTTTCGATATAAGGTTATAGAGGTATTCTATTCTGGTGCTTTGAGGTACTGTGCAACTCTATTTCCTCTTGTGACTGATAAAAATAGCTACTTGGTCATCATATCACCGTATCTACC
>NW_009798341.1:319023-321617 GCF_000520075.1 Aphanomyces astaci | reverse complement strand
TGTTCGTTCAGCGCAAGAGAAGCTTCAATTGCTTCACAATCATCTCCTTCAAGTCGACGCACTGGAGTCTGAGTCGTCGTCAGCTGCGAGCGGAAATTCAAGTGATGATGGCAGCGACTCGGATGACTAGATCGAATAACTTCCAAAATAGATGTATTCGTTTTGAAAATCTAATTCTGAGTCAAAGTTCTCTATGATTGCATACCTCAATAAGTTTATAGAGAAATAGAATAGGCGTTCGTTGTTGTCGAGAACTGTAAAGCTCTAAAGTATTATATGAGCCACATACGGAACCATTTTGCAGAATCAGATGACGCGCACCGTACATCCTGAGGGCAACGTCCAAGTCCTTAATAAAACCCAATATTCGACGAAAAATTGAAATGTCGATGACTGATCGAACTTTGTTCGTGTGTCCGTCGAACTTTCTCCTTCCACATGATTGGCTAATGTGGATTTTGTTGTTTTGAATCCATCGCATGAGTTTTAACTGGTTTCGTGTGCACAGATTGGACAAAATTCGACATATTTTGCCCAATATAAGATACCAAGTCTTGAACACAAAGCTCCATATAAATATGTTGCGCTATACTAGTACTATGCTAGTACTTTGCTTCCGTGTCAGCGAAATGGCCGCAGGCGATACCAGTGCGCACACAGGTCCAATCACAAGCAGTTTGGTAACGAGGTATAGGAGCATTTAGAACCACAAGAGCCACAACAATGCTGTAGTGCTTACAGTTAGCTGCACATATGTACGACGTCCCCAACGAGCTGTCCTTGTTCCATCTAATGCAAGGTTCTGAAATATCTAATTTTTACCTATTCTAAACCATTGGGTCGACAGATTACTTAGAGGGGGGGGAATAGCTCAGGTGGTAGAGCATCGGTTTCTTAACTCAAAAGGTCGTGGGTTCGATCCCCGGATTCCCCGGATTATTTCCGCAAGGTTTATCCGTCCCTCCCCTGGGGAATCCGGATAACAAAGGCCGCGTACGAAGACGAGGACCGAACTTCGAAGAAGATCGGTCGAAGCACGAGGTATGAAGCGTTGAGCGAAGTAAAAACCGAAGATTACACACCGCCCCTGGTCGAGCAGGCGCGTTACAATTGGCGAAGGGGTTCCATAACATGTGGTTCTAGTGTCGGCCCTCGCGGAGGAATGTCTTAAAAATGATAATCCAAACTCAATTAATCGATTGATTACTTACTTATCTTATTCGGAGTATCAAATAGGTAACCTAACGGCGATTGCATTCAAAAATAGCCATTACTATGACATTCACTCATTGGCTCAAAAGTTGGTCACCACAATTTCGAGGTCGAAGTAACCCATAATAAGAGACAGGATCACATTGCGAGAGGCGGCATTTGGTGGAGCAATTAATATAGATTCGTTTAAAAAGTTTTGTTGGTTGCCTGTCTATGGTGGTTACATCCCAATAAAATTTGAGTTTGAGCTCCTGTCATTTGAAATAGACTTCTTATTTTGGCTTGATGTTAAGCTATCTATTTTGTATGAAGGTGGGAAAGGATAACTTATCTATTTTGCTGGTGGCACAAAATAATCTATTTTCCTTTCGAATAAACACCATATTTTAAACAGATTATATGTTTTGTGAACTCCTGCCTCCAACGGCATGGACCTCATGATGAGGAATGTCTTCTAATTCAGAAATCCAGTAACATAGTATCCAATCAATTTAGCCTAACGTGCACAAAGTCCTCCCAATCACGACCAAACATGACTATTTGTCGTGCTTGAAAGCATGAATTTCGATTTGTGACGAAAAGGATTCGGAAAACGTAGACTAATACTGGCTAACCCTTTAAAAATTTGTAATCAGATAGTGTAGTATACTATTAATAGTAGCACTTACTACGAAGTACTAGTAGTACTAGTATGTATCTGGGCAACGATGTCGCATGGGTGAAAGTAGAGTTTAGCGACTCAGAGAACGCCAGTTGACACCCATACATTACATCCTGTAAAGGGTCAACACTATCAACCAATCGTCGGATATCACTCAAATACATGTGTAATCAAACAAATATAGCTCAACTTCGTACTAATCAACATACATGCATTCAACAGACACCGAGACACCACACTTAGCTCTAGAAAAGTAATTGTGTCAATCGAGGTTGTGTTGAATCAAGCGAAAGAGGTACTTCACAGGGGGGACGGATATCCATCCATTGATGCTGATGGCGGTTTGGTCAGACTTTGAGACGTTTACTCTCGATCTCCCATCATATGATGGCGCTGCATACTTCTAAAATATCTAGCACGAGTCATGCGAAGTCCATTTCAAACCCTCGCAAACCACTTAAGCTTCAGCTGAAGTCACCGGCCCTAGGCAAAATGCATATGTGCCTGAAACGTAGTATGGATGAGAAATCTGACATCTGAATAACCAAGGCGCATATCCAGAAAACCCAAACGACTACTGTCTAGGCCATTATTCATTTTTCGCCATGAAGTTCACCCTCCTTAGTGCCATTGCCCTCTTCGCGGCAGCCACTGCCGAAACCAACAACGCCGTCAGGAGCATTGACGGCCGCGATCGATCGCTCGAGCAGGAGGCTGCCTT
>NW_009798341.1:316490-317441 GCF_000520075.1 Aphanomyces astaci | reverse complement strand
GATAGTGTAGTATACTATTAATAGTAGCACTTACTACGAAGTACTAGTAGTACTAGTATGTATCTGGGCAACGATGTCGCATGGGTGAAAGTAGAGTTTAGCGACTCAGAGAACGCCAGTTGACACCCATACATTACATCCTGTAAAGGGTCAACACTATCAACCAATCGTCGGATATCACTCAAATACATGTGTAATCAAACAAATATAGCTCAACTTCGTACTAATCAACATACATGCATTCAACAGACACCGAGACACCACACTTAGCTCTAGAAAAGTAATTGTGTCAATCGAGGTTGTGTTGAATCAAGCGAAAGAGGTACTTCACAGGGGGGACGGATATCCATCCATTGATGCTGATGGCGGTTTGGTCAGACTTTGAGACGTTTACTCTCGATCTCCCATCATATGATGGCGCTGCATACTTCTAAAATATCTAGCACGAGTCATGCGAAGTCCATTTCAAACCCTCGCAAACCACTTAAGCTTCAGCTGAAGTCACCGGCCCTAGGCAAAATGCATATGTGCCTGAAACGTAGTATGGATGAGAAATCTGACATCTGAATAACCAAGGCGCATATCCAGAAAACCCAAACGACTACTGTCTAGGCCATTATTCATTTTTCGCCATGAAGTTCACCCTCCTTAGTGCCATTGCCCTCTTCGCGGCAGCCACTGCCGAAACCAACAACGCCGTCAGGAGCATTGACGGCCGCGATCGATCGCTCGAGCAGGAGGCTGCCTTCCGAACCGATGCCGAAATCAACCGCGCTTGCCAAGAAAAAAATGCCAACTACATCCCGTCCCTCGAAGCTGGACAGTACACGACCAGTGCGTTCCACAACTGTTTTCACACCATCGACCAAATCTACGAGTTCGCTGATGCGTTGGTCGAACGAAACCCGACGTTGCTGAGCAAGTTTGTCATCTCCAAGACGTACAACGGGG
>NW_009798341.1:301998-314790 GCF_000520075.1 Aphanomyces astaci | reverse complement strand
TGAAAACCTTGACAAAGCACAGGCTCGTCAAAAGAGCTACTACGACAAAAAGCGCTCCAAATTGGAGTTTCGCGAAGGCGAGTTTGTAATGCTAGCGACACGCAACGTCCCCATCAAGCATGCGAAGTTGGTGAACAAGGATGAGAAACCAAAGTTAGTACCGAAGTTCATTGGTCCCTTTAAGATCATACAAGTCATCAACCCGAATGTTATGAAGTTGGAGTTGCCTAAGAGCATGAAGCGTCTTCACAACGTCTTCAATGTTGATCGACTGAAGAAGTGCCCTGGCCAAACGGATCGGTTTACCAACCGACCCATACCCAAAGCGACTCCAATGCTTTTGGATGACAGTAGCCACGAAGTCTTCATCGTCGAAGCGCTGCTGAAGCAACGGCAGTTCAACCGCAAGAAAGAGTACCTCCTGAAGTGGCATGGATTGCCCGAATACGAAGCGACCTGGGAACTTGAGCGGGACATCAAACATGTTTCCCATTTCAAGCGACTGGTTCAAGATCTGCGAGCGAAGATATAAGCGGCGAAGTCGATAACCGGGGGAGAATGTAGCGACGTCACTCCAGTGGCGTCATAGGGTTATTGACCAATCCGAACAGACGTCACTGTTGACGTCAGTTTACGAGCAAGCTCGATTGGCGTGCGGCGTGCTCGGCCATGGACACCAGAAGTTCCTTCTGCATAGCGCACGTATGTATAGCATCAGACACAGTATAGTCAGAGTAGTCGTGCATGTAGATAACGCCAATCAATCAGTTTTACAATTTCCTCTGCGTTATCAACTCCCTACAAAGGTGGTGGATTGCAACGAAGAT
Organism: Aphanomyces astaci; assembly: GCF_000520075.1. NCBI lineage: Eukaryota > Oomycota > Saprolegniomycetes > Saprolegniales > Verrucalvaceae > Aphanomyces > Aphanomyces astaci. The sequence continues at coordinate 313,963 of NW_009798341.1, read as the reverse complement.
GGTGTGGCGTGGACCTACGGAAAAGGAAGTGCAGCGATTATGAAGGACGGCCACCATGACACTCTTGGATGCCTTCGTCCATCGCGAATTAGTATAGAATAGCTCCGCAGATTCTGTTGGTCCGTGACGGTGCGGCACTGTCTTATAGGCGAAATGGAGAAACATTCACATATACACTCAACGGTTGCAGGTATTGTAGTGGAGTACAGAGATTGTGGAGTATATACCAATATAACGACTGCCGCAGATAGTGAAGTGGTTTGGTGGACATTACAGTGGCCGTCTAGCGTAGTCGTCGCACTACACTGTCCGCTGCCGCGGCCACACTACAACACCCTCCATCATTCATGCACTCCTAGTCTCCACCTCCCGCCACCTCGCACGCGGCGGGTGGCAGACGGGGGAGCGTAACAAAGATGGTGGAAGTATATATCGTGTTGCGTGGACCTACGGAAAGAAGTGCAGCAACAGAATGAACAACCACCACTAAACACTACTGACTACCGTCAGGAGTGTACTCGACAACAGCGGATTGTAGAGTTTAGCGACGGTTGAGGACATCGCAATATAGCGCAGCAGGTGCTCCGGTCGTTTGGACGACTCGATGATTGCAAACGCATCCTTTTCTCTGCATATGGTGTGTGCATCGGTGGAGATCACAGTGGCCATCCACCATCATTACCACACCCCACTGTCCGCCGCCGTGGCCACACTACACTGTCCTCCATCATCGACGCACTCCACTACACGCCACCGTCGCCCCAGGTAGAAGAAAAACGGTCACCGCTGCACTTGGCGGCGGTGATGGACGGTGCAGTGCTGTAGTGCATCCATGATGGAAGACATTGTAGTGTGACCGCGGCGGCCAACAGTGGGGTGTGGCAATGGTATTGTAGACGACCACCGTGATGTCCATCATCATCGAGTACTACACCGAGCGATTCTAACGAGTGTCTCCCGCAGCCTCCGCGATCGCAGGTAAGTGGCTTCCGTAGTTCCATCACGGTGTGGAATCGTCTCCTTACCGGCACTACCGTGGATTCCCTAATGTTAAACTAACTTCGCGTTGCGTCAACTACTTGAGAGCACCTGGGCAAGGATAAGCCGTCATCGCATGGCCTAGCTTAGCACTGCAGTAAAACACCGCGTTTGCCGAAATTTCATCGGCAAACACCCCTGTTAAGCAAACCTTGCTCGGAAAACCAGCCAGAAATTCCTCTGGTATCCAACCAAAATGAACCAAACCCTTACGATCTATAAAATCACCTCAAATTAGAGCATGGAATTACTAAAATGAGTGGTACGTTTGGTGCTTCGTTTTACTAAAACGAAGCTGGACTCAACCTAATACTATGTAGGTCCATGTTTAAAAGAGGGGATTTAGTCCCAGAATAGCCAAAAGTTGTGAAAAGCACAATGCAAACTGACACCATAAGTTGTCTGTGAAATATCTGGATGCCTGCAATTTTTCCTGTAAATTCCAAGAATATCACAAATGTAGAGCCAGGACAAGTGTCAGGAGAAAAATACGTCAAATCAGCGTACTATATCTGTGACATAATTGGGGCAAAGCACCCGATAATTCTGGTGGATTTTTCTAGTTTCTGGTCAAATGTCGTTCACATCAACAAGATGACCAGAAACTAGAAAAATCCTCCATAACTCAAACTCTAAGCGGGTATGACTCGTACCCGCTTAGAGTTAGGTTGTGCCGGGTGATGCAAACTGTATCCGGTATCATCATGTAGTGTCGCAGGTTAATAACAAACTTCTGTTGTGTTATAGAAAAACCTAAGCTTACAGTTCCCAGTAAACAATTAGTAACTCTCAAGAAGGGAGCCCACTTCCGGATAATATCCGGTCATCCGGAATTATCCGGTGTTTCGTGTCTGTAGAATCCCTCCTCAGTGCCCTCTTGCAGTAACCATTAACAATTTAACCTATGATTCATGAATTGACATACGGAACTATTTTGCAGAATCAGATGACGGGCATCCTGAGGGCAACTTCCAAGTCGTTAAAGTTACAGTGTACTATTTATTACTAATAATACCTCCGTCCCAGTTTAATCACACCAAAGATTCTCGGAGTACTTGTACTACGTTTGTATCAAGGGCAACGATGTCGCATGGGTGAAGGTAAAGTTTAGCGACTCAGAGAACGCCAGTTGGTGCAATTCCCTCATTAGAGTGATTTTGCACCAAGAATCCACAAGAATTTTCCAATACAATTTCACTGAAAATCCTTCGGGGAATATCTTGTTGGAAGCTGCTTTTGCTATAGGGAAAATTCACATTTAAGCAGAACTACCGCTGGCTGTGTGTATCTTCTGGAGCAACCTACCAGCAGTGCACTCCTCCCAATCTTTACGCATATCAACAACCCAGTGCAGTAGGCTCAATGTGTGTAGTTTGCGACCTTGCACCATCCCGATTGGCTGTAGTGTGTGTCGTGCCGACGTACACCACGACCGCTTTGAGGTGGTCGATGAACATAGGGATAGGATGTATCTCTGGGCTGGTTTACGTTGAGTACTATCCCACCGCCTGCCTATGTTACTGTATCATCGTTCACCTACTAATAGTAAAGTACAGCTCATCTACGTTTGGCGCCGACCATGCCATTCATCCATCAAGCGAAAGTGGTAGTTTAGCATGTTCAAGTGTTTTGATTGGCTACCGTGTGTGAAAAGGTATTCCCAGTCAGAAATTCTGACAGAATATATTCATCAAGAATTTCCCAATATAATCAGATCGAAATTGTGGAACTTTACAGGAAATATCACGTAGCAAAATCACTCTATTAAGAACGTCTCACTGTTGTTTTGACGCGAAATACTGTTTCAATGAGCTTTATATGGAACTTTGTATGATAAGACCATTAAGTGCATCTCAGTGGTTAGCGATAGCTAACCACTAGCGATGCAGCTAACCCCGGAGATTTAGCATTGTATGTACTCACCGGGGGTAGGGCGGAGTCCCAGGTTACAGGGCTACTGGCGAAAAGGTGTATCCCGATGTAATAATTCCCTCATTGACAAGCAGTATTTTCGGATCAAAACAACAGTGAAAATGTTTTAATGAGGGAATTATTCCTCCAGTTGACACCCATTCATTACATACTTACTGTAAAGGGTCGACACTATCAACCAATCGTCGGATATAACTCAAATACATGTGTAATCAAACAAATACTGTATAGCTCAACTTCGTACGAATCAACATACATGCATTCAACAGACACCGAGACACCACACTTAGCTCTAGAAAAGTAATTGTGTCAATCGAGGTTGTGTTGAATCAAGTGAAAGAGGTACTTCACAGGGGGGACGGACATCCATCCATTGATGCTGATGGCGGTTTGGTCAGACTTTGAGACGTTTACTCTCGATCTCCCATCATATGATGGCGCTGCATACTTCTAAAATATCTAGCACGAGTCATGCGAAGTCCATTTCAAACCCTCGCAAACCACTTAAGCTTCAGCTGAAGTCACCGGCCCTAGGCAAAATGCATATGTGCCTGAGGCGTAGTATGGATGAGAAATCTGACCTCTCAATAACCAAGGCACATTTCCAGAAAACCCAAACGACTACATTATTCATTTTTCGCATGAAGTTCCCCCTCCTTAGTGCCATTGCCCTCTTCGCGGCAGCCACTGCCGAAACCAACAACGCCGTCAGGAGCATTGACGGCCGCGGTCGATCGCTCGAGCAGGAGGCCGCTTTCCAAACCGATGCCGAAACCAACCGCGCTTGCCAAGAAAAAAATGCCAACTACATCCCGTCCCTCAAAGCTGGACAGTACACGTCCAGTGCGTTCCACAACTGTTTTCACACCATCGACCAAATCTACGAGTTCGCTGATGCGTTGGTCGAACGAAACCCGACGTTGCTGAGCAAGTTTGTCATCTCCAAGACGTACAACGGGGCCACGATTTACGGGTACAAGTTGACCAAGGGTAACGCCCAGTCGCTGTACTTTCAAGCCCAAGTCCACGCCCGCGAATGGATTGCAGGCTCGTCGATTCTGTTCTCGTTCGCGTCGATTCTCGACGATATTGCCAACGAGAAACCCACGGCCGCCGACGCGTACGACTTGTACTTTGTGCCAATCGTCAACATTGACGGTTTTGAAAGCACATGGAACGGGAACGGCACCCGGTTCCAGCGCAAGAATGCCAACCAAGTCGACTTGAACCGGAACTGGCCCACACGCATGAAGAACCCAAGCCCCCCTCCACAAGACGATGAAACGTACCCCGGGCAGAAGCCCTTCAGTGAGCCGGAAACCGCGGGCATCAATGCATGGATCGAAACCAAACGCGACGAAATCCAGGGGTACTTGGACATTCACGCGTATGGGGGGCTCCTCTTGTACCCGTCCGCAGACACCAAGCAGCCGATCGGCGACGGGTTTGACGAAAAGTTCCAAGTGCTCGGCCGTGGAATGAAAAACGTGATGGGGGAATACAAGCCTCAACCGGCGTCTGCATTGTACTTGTCGTATGGAACGTTCCGGGATTATGCTTTCCGCGAGTTCAAGAAACCCGCCTTGACGATTGAAGTGGTGGGCTATAATTTTATCACGGACGCGTCGACCATCAAGAGACGCGGCACCGAAGTGTACAAAGGCATCAACAAATTCGCCAAGGAAGTCACCTTGTTCAACGGTGGGGGGGACACCAAACCCCCGTCGCCAACATCGACCTCCAAGCCGTCCCTTACCACCGCCCCATCAGCGACCACGTCGTCCCCAGGACCGAAACCTGTGACACCGTCCCCGTCCGTAACGAAACCTGTGGAACCGTCCCCGTCCGTAACGGAACCTGTAACATCCTCCCCGTCCGTTACGGAGCCTGTAACACCATCTCCGTCCGTAACGGAACCAGTGACACCGTCGCCGGTCGTAACGGAACTTGTGACACCGTCCCCGTCCGTGTCGTGCAATGGTTGCTCGGGATGCTACTCTGCGTTGCTCTCGCACTGCTTTCCAAGAGGCTATTCCCGTGCTCAATGCGATTCGTTCAACGGCGCTGGCTACCATACCACGTGGTGTGGCAATTACTAGGAGGAGCCTTTTAATAGCCCAAGTTAAAAGTGAAACCTGACTGTGTCAATGGTTCTTATCATCAGCGGTTTGTGGTTTTCAACTTACATTACCAGTAATACAGAGCCTGGAGACTGGAACTTCGCCAACATAGTACTCTGGACTCCCAGGCAACGTCAAAATGACATCATAACGATAGTTGATATTCCGGGTACTATTAACAGTACTGGCTAAATTTAGTACTATAATATGAATGAAGCTTTGAGCGTCAAATGATCAAGTCATCAAGGTATTAGTTGTACAGGAGGCTGCGGGAAATGATCAACTTTACAATCCTCAAACGATATGGCAGTACGTTGTTGATCATCACCATACAACACGCTAGAATCAAATCGAGTTGAGCCTGAGGAAGAAAGCAACATGCACTGCTTTTAATTGCCATTTTGAAGGATTGGCATTGTCCTCAATTGATTGCGCTGAGTTGCTTGGCTCCACACAAGGCGGTTGCATAACTTTTTAAAATATGACATTTAAATGTTAGAAAATTATAACATAACATATCAGTGTATGCTACAAAATATAGCTCAAGATGACAATAATTGTTTGTCACCTTTCACGCTATATTTGAAGTTTTTCTCAAAATGCGTCTTTAATGTGCTGCTTCGTGGCTCAGAGATCACCGATCAACGCAAGCATGTACAGCAGCATTGATACTACGTAATAAAGCGGCATGGACTTATTGCGGGATATAATCACACCCAAAGTAAGCTATATTTCAGTTTTTGGCATGTTTGAGTTCACTTCACTCATGCTAAATAAGTGCAATCGCCACACATCACGTCTGGTTATATAGCCCGCAGACATCGCTTCAGTTTTCATATTAAATGTATCACGCCCAGGCAGGCCGTTGCTAAGGAATTCAACGACAAAGTCATGTACTTTCTCGATAGTTAACATTGTCATAATTTATGACAAACATTGATGTTAACTTGATGCTATATTTCGATGTTATCTTTTTAAATTATGGCATACTTATTTTATCTTAAAAATACGTAACGGTATTCTCGCGGAATGTACTGGATACTTTTCCAAAAAGCATCGTAACTGGGGGCCAAAATTTGAAGTCCTTACGTATACGTTTTGAACAGCGGAATCGAATACAAAGTCGCCTTGCACCAAAACTCGTCTCCTTCGTCTAGACATACGTTGATCCTCACTTATGTCGCCCAGGATGGCTATGTTCGTCATTTCCCGCAGCCTCCAGGTAATAAATACTACGTAGTACGTATCGAAGGACTGGACAACCGCCTGTATTGTCAAATCGATTCGAAACTTGAGCATCGAAAGTCCATGGATTAATCAACCGCCTAACACGTAAGTCAATCAAATCACGTCCTGTCGAGTTTCTGCCAATCCAAACGTTTAACCCGGGCAAAACCGTACTATTAATAGTAGTATACTACAGGGAACGACGTTTATATTGGACACAGTTGCACTATATACGATATAGGAGTTTGTATGGAGGAGCATTCTCAAATTGAATACTATATTTCATCACAGTCCAACCTATCAATCCTACTCAGATTCTTCTTATTGGCCAGTAATAGCCAATCCAAATAGATTATAATCGAGATGTATTTGTCCAATCACAAGTGTTGGTGCAAAACCAATGACCTGTGGGAAATACAATGCAGTAATGAGTTGCGCATGGGCCCAATGCGTGTGCAATGGAATTGTCATTCCCTCATTAACCAAGATTAACAGTACAATGCCAACTAGTTCGTTACATGTACGTTGTACTATTCTGGTACTAGTACAATACGAGGTAGAAATGTGACTCAACCAAGACCAATGCTGCCATGTACTTCGAACTACACAGTTCAAATGTGGCATCTTGCTGGACCACCTAGAATCTTGCAGAAACACTATAGTTTGAAGTGGTATGCCTACTGTTTAGGCACCGAACACTGTGTACTGCCAAAGCGAGGTGCAATGTACTGAAAAGTACAATGTGAATAACGTACCGTTGAGCTAACTGTAGATAATTTGTCACCATTCCAAACAAGTCGACAAAATGAAGTATATTTCTTGAGGTAACTTGAAATAAGTAATTGCAGAATGGACTATGTGAAATAAATGATGGGTTTCAGTCATAGCTTCTCACCATAATGTGACACATCCTGAAACTCCACAATCGGCAAATTACTGCCACCCTCTTGGGTATTTGTCCCATTGTATTTCCTACAAAACGCAGGGATCGGATTGGCTGTTCAATATCGATATCTATTGGCTAAAATGTACTTGTAATCTGGCCGCAGTAAGAACAATAAAAATATGGCGAGTACAACTGTGTCCAATATAACCGTCGTTCCCTGTAGTACAACGTAAATGACCAATTTATGATCACTGTACCAATTTATGATCACTCCCTTTGAGACAATCAGTACTAGTCGTTGTAGTGTGTACGAAGTACAAGCTTACAGTTAACAGTAAATGAGATCAAAGGATTCGAATGCTATTTGGCGAAATGACTCACAAGACCAAATTTGGGTGAAATGCACCACAAGGGCTGGACGTGAAGCCATCACATACAGCTTGCCAATTATTCAAGCCGATACATTGACAGTGCTAGATTAGCACTGTCGAACGACGTGAGTTGTCAACACAAAAAAGGGGATACATTTACTGATCATAGCTCCGGACACAACACAACACAAGTATTGTCAAGTCGGTTAGAAATTGGTGTCGCCAGTAGAATCGAATACACTTGGCAAATCGTTTTGAGAATGAACTACTGTAGCCAATCAAAATCTATTCAACCCCCTTTACAACATTTCGGAATGTTTGAGCCAATCAAAATCTTTTCTACTAAACTCCTGTTGCAGATTGTGAACAACAACAATCCTGGTCCCCCCACCAACTATGTAGCCGACCACTCTGTTGGCCATGTCTTCTCATACCGTTGGATCCACTTGTCGATGGTATAAATACTCACAGACTTGCCAAAGATATGAGAAACGGCAGTGCGCTTGATCCCTAGGAATTAGTAGCGCATGTATGACGGTTCTTCTGGACGTGTGTTGATGCTCGACAGGATCATGGCGTGGATTGAAATTTCGAAAAGTCCAGTGTGACCGTATTGAACAATACTACTGTTGTTTGTATACTATAGTAAATACAAGATATATTGCCAAGTTCTTTCAACGGTTTGACTTTTGAACAGTCGAAATGTAAACGGTATGAGAACGACAACAATAATACTATTAAGTTAGTATGACCATGGAGGTTTTGAAACCGTTTACAACGACTCATACGACTGTGGTGTCATAACTACAAGACAATGGGCAGACCAAGCCAAGTCAGTCAGGCAGCCACTTGTTAACACAAGAATCCCGTCAATAGTTGTGTACTACGTCATATTAATACTACCAGATAACAAGGTAGAATGTTTTTATTATTATTATTCTTGCCTAGAGTCTCCATGTAACTTCTTTATAATGGCAGTACAATTTATGCATATACTGAAACCAAATCGGCATGACCTATATAGCAAAAACATCCTCCCTTTATCTAAACTCGCCCTTATAACTAACCTAGCAACTACAGTACTACTATTAATTGTAGCAACTACACTAGTACAACTGCGATACAGTAAACGACGTCGTCAAATCTAACTGGTCGTTCCAACACTGGAATGGATTTCGTGACGGTTAGAAAGGACGTTCTCTACACTTTGGGTACGCCTCCGTGGGGAAATAACGGGTCATCGACTGGGGGTACAACGTCGAGTTCGTAGTCGTCGGGTTTCGTAGCAGACGTTTTGTTCAAATGGCTCGTTTTGCTTTGTACGTTGGCAAAGATCGACAGCGCCGACGCCACCATACTCGCGGGGTCGCTCGCGTTCGCCGGTAGCAACAACTAGCGTCCCAATTATAAAAAACAAATACAAAACAGAGAATGTCTAAGGGTTCGTCTGGTAACCAGAAATATTGCAATATTCAGGCCCAAAGCGCCATTTTACGGCCGAATTCAAGAAATCTGATCAAAATTGAAACATGTCTTGAAGAGGTTTAACCCAAATCCAATAATTCCACGTGGGATATACTCGTTGAAGAGGTCCAAAACGCTACATTACAAAATGGACCTTTTACCTCCATTTTGAAAATGACATTTTTGGTTAATCCCATTTTGCGAGAAAATGGAATATTATTTTTGAAATGTTACCAGACGAACCCTAAATATATATATATATATATATGATGATGATGATCATATTTACCGTCGTGCTTTCCTTGGCCACGTTACCAAACGCGTCCACGTATTTCTCCGCGAGTTGAAGCGCCACGGCTTGCTCGCCGCCTAGTGGATAGAATACAATTAATATATATATATATATATATATATATATAGTCAAAAGTCGACTTCGAAATTGGAGAGTTTAGGTGGTCATTCGAATGGGCTACGTACATATCAACCGACACTCGATCGCCAAATCAAAATCCAGATCACGACTCAAGTGGCCAATAAAAAAATTCCATTATGTCAACCAATTTCACATTGAATTTGTGTGGTACTGAAATTAGTGTGACACTGGACTATCGTTCTAAACTCAGTACACATATACACATATTTGGCAAATCCAAAGGTCACATTTACTTAGGTAACAAGATATATACATCAAACCAACCCGTCGATTGAATTGCCGCCGAGAGTTGCTTGATGGCCTCTGCGGACGCCGTCGCCCGCGCCAAGATGGCGGCAGCACTTCCTTCCGCCTCGAGCACAATTGCCTGCTTCTTACCCTCCGCCACGTTAATGTACGCCTGGCGTTCCCCTTCCGAGTCTAGAATTTCCGCGCGCTTCTTTCGCTCCGCTTCCGCCTGCATGTCCATCGCCGCCTTGACCGACGTCGGCGGCGCAATGTCGCGGATTTCATACCGGAGACATTTGATGCCCCATGCTTCGGATGCTTGGTTGATGGACGCAACTATATATATATATATTGTCAAATCGATTCACTAGTCATTGTATAGTTTGTGTACACGTTTAAAGTAGGGGTCATCGAATGGATTCACACGCTATTTGGCGAAATAACTCAGGTAAAAAAACGCAGAAATGCACAATATATATATATATGGTGATGTGTATGAATGGGGACACGTATCGGCAAGAAGAATTGAGTCCATCCGATTGCAGGAAAGAATCAAATCCACCAATCAACATCGAATTCGTGGGATGGGCATTTCCGCAAGACAAAGTTCAGTACAAACATTCGATCGATGGATTTGGCAATATCAGCACAAAAGTCGAAATTTTAGGTAAACGGGCACTATATATAATCCATATAATGGATCGATCGATAGATCAATACAAAATGTTAAAATAATTTATTAGAGAAAATGACCCTGGACGAGAACGACGACAAGGTAGAAAAATCTAGCCAATCAGGTTGTCGAAAACCATTCGGATCCACCATCAATTAGTGTATGATGGAGATTGAAAATAATTGCGAGAATGATATGGACCGATTCAAAGGACATTTCGACGGCGGCGGGACCATATTCGCCATGAAAGAAGTAAAGCAGACTCAAGATGCACGTCATGCATAGATGGAGGGAGGAGCGACAAGAGGTGTGCTTGAAGATGGGGAAGGAAGGCTGGAAGGTGCAGCGTACCAATGTTCTTGTTGAGGTGTTCGCGCTCTTCAAAGGTCTTATCGAGGGTGATTTTGCCGAGCTCGGACCGCATGGTTGTCTGCGCGAGTTGCGTCACGGCGTAGATCGGGTCTTCCACGCCGTACGACGCGTTGTATGGATCGACAATCTGAATGTCGATCAGATACGACACACAACGACGAGGACAAGGGCGGGACAGTGTACCTTGACGTACAGCACCCCGTCGATGTGAATGGTCACGTTGTCCTTGGTGATGGCCGACTGTCCTGGGATCTTGATGGCTTCTTCTTTGAGCGAATGTACGTACGCGACACGATCGACCACCGGGATGAGAAAGTGTAGCCCCGGTTCCAGTGTCGTGTGGAACCGGCCAAAGCGCTCGACGACCCACTGCAACATACAACAACATTAAGGTCAGATGTGTAGAGCATAGTCGAGTGGAACGAGATGGATGCACGTACAGCTCGCTGTTGAGGCACAACCAATACACCCTACATAGAATCGACACCATGAGTGGCAAGGACGGCACGTCATCGAGTACCAAGTTCACGGGAGTCTCGCGGGACATGCTGTCGAAGTCGTCCATGCGCATGAGTTGCCGAGACACATGAAATGGGCGCATTGCGCGCGTGACGGACCGGCCGGCGGCAAGTGATCTGGTCAGCAGCATCATGCAAACAGGAATGCTGCGGTGGCAGATCGCTGGCGAATCGACTTGCGAAGAGAGGAATTTGATTGGTCAAAATTAAGGACATGCAACTTTTTTATTGGTGGAAATACTGCTATTCAAGTGGTATTATTATTACAATTATTATAAATAATTCTGAAGCATTATTTCTACCACCAGCATACCAGTATATAGGTTTGGAGATTGTCGATTCGATACAAATAATTTCCAAATCCCGTTATCGAATCACAAATCGACGCTGTTGGCTAATCCAATTTTGAGTGGATTTGATTGGCTCTTACAGAAATGACAATATTGAACCAATCAGACCTCCAGCTTGATTCAAGAGTACCTCTATTGATGTAGTATTGATTGGACAAACCACGCGAATTTTGGACCTTATACTACTGATCTCCACCCTTAAACGAAACGGAGCAAATTATGCAATTCACACAGTAAATTAACTCTTACAGGTATTTGCAGGCTGTCTGAACCAACCATTTATACATGCATTCAAGCGCTGGGCGTCTCCAAGTCAGAGCTGAGTATGCCAGTGCGTCTCCAGCAGTTTCTCA
>NW_009798341.1:296806-301813 GCF_000520075.1 Aphanomyces astaci | reverse complement strand
CAAGGGTAACGCCCAGTCGCTGTACTTTCAAGCCCAGGTCCACGCCCGCGAATGGATTACAGGCTCGTCGATTCTGTTCTCGTTCGCGTCGATTCTCGACGATATTGCCAACGAGAAACCCACGGCCGCCGACGCGTACGACTTGTACTTTGTGCCAATCGTCAACATTGACGGTTTTGAAAGCACATGGAACGGGAACCGCACCCGGTTCCAGCGCAAGAATGCCAACCAAGTCGATTTGAATCGCAACTGGCCGACTCCCTTCGAGAACCCCGAACACCCTCCGCAAAGCGACGAAACGTACCCCGGGCAGAAGCCCTTCAGTGAGCTGGAAACCGCAGGCATCAATTCATGGCTGGAAACCAAACGCGACGAAATCCAGGGGTACTTGGACATTCACGCGTATGGGGGGCTCCTCTTGTACCCGTGCGGGGACACCAAGCAGCCGATCGGCGACGGGTTTGACGAAAAGTTCCAAGTGCTTGGCCGTGGTATGCAAAACGTTATGGGGTCATACAAGCAGGCTTACAAGCTTCAACCGGCGTCTGCATTGTACTTGGCGTATGGAACGTTCGTAGATTACGCGTTCCGCGAGTTCAAGAAACCCGCCCTGACGATTGAATTGGAGGGCTATAATTTTATCACGGATGCGTCGACCATCAAGAGACGCGGTACCGAAGTGTACAAAGGCATCAACGCATTCGCTGAGGAAGCAACCGTGTTCAATAGTGGGGGGGCTGCCAAGCCCCCGTCGCCCCCAGGAACAAAACCTGTGACACCGTCTCCGTCCGTAACGAAACCTGTGACACCGTCCCCGTCCGTAACGAAACCTGTGGAACCGTCCCCGTCCGTAACGGAACCTGTAACACCATCTCCGGCCGTAACGGAACCTGTGACACCGTCCCCGTCCGTAACGGAACCTGTAACACCGACCCCCTCCGGATCGAAACCTGTGACCTCGACCCCGTCCGTGTCGTGCAATGGTTGCTCGGGATGCTACTCTGCGTTGCTCTCGCACTGCTTTCCAAGAGGCTATTCCCGTGCTCAATGCGATTCGTTCAACGGCGCTGGCTACCAAACCACGTGGTGTGGCAATTTCTAGAAGGAGCCTTTTAATAGCCCGAGTTACAAGTGAAACCTGACTGTGGCAAAGGTTCTTATCATCAGCGGTTTGTGGTTTTCAACTTATGTTACCAGGAATACAGTATACTGGGTAGCCTGGAACTTCGCCAACATAGTACTCTGCACTTCGAGGCAACGTCAAAATGACATCATAACGTTAGTTGATATTCCTGGTAGTTTTAAGAGCATCCCCACTGTAAACGCTACTAGCTCCAGACGGAAATAAACGGACCATAAGGGGAAAATTTGTATACTAGTATTTCGAACAATTTTGAGAATTTTTAAAAACCGCAAATACGTCCTTATTAAAGTGCCGAAAGAAATGCACCCGATTGGCTTGATTTCGTTAAATATGAGTACATTCAACTTGAGGATGTTGTACCAAATCCTCGATACTCAACTCAGGATTAAATCGTACGGATACAGTTCAGTTATCCGAATTACTGGAATGTTGATCATCAGTTTAGTGCGGCATGATATCGTGCTTCGCGCGATTTCCCAGCATGTCAATCTCAAACCGCACCGAACGAGCCCACAGACCCGTGGCCTTATGGACATATAATGAAATCCTTCAGGACATTGATAAAATAGGAAGTGATCAAAGCCTCAAAAGTTGTCAGTACGACAACTACATCAACCAATGAGCTCAAGTCGATCTCCCACGGAGAGGCGTCGTCGGTGCATTCCTCGATGACTCCTCGTGGGAAATCGGGTTCAACTAAACCTAAATCATTACTGCCGCTATCATGCGTCCACAACAATGCCGTATGTAGCCGCCACCGATTGGGACGCCCTCGACCAATGTGCTCGCTGTGGCCGATGTGGGTTAGGACACAAGATGCCAGGCTGTCGTGTTCTGCCCCTACGTGCATAGGCCGAGGCGTGCACAGAAGAGGCGGCGGGGTGGTGCCGGCAGCCACTACGACATCATATCACACGAACTCCATACTAGCAATGTCGCGGCATGCAACCCATGTTGTGGTCAACATGGTCCTTGTGATCAGTGGCGACAGGGCAACAGGAGTGCAGGTTTTTCATGAAAGGACAAATCTATATGAGTTTCATTATGAAGGACGACAATTTTAATAAAAATGATATGATTATTTTATAATGCTGAAATTCATAAGCCATTCGCTATATATTTAATATATTATGGGAGTCTCTCTTGAGGCTGGTTTATTTCCGTCCTTCAACAAATTTGTTATGGTCGATTTATTTCCGTCTGGAGGTAGTTTTACAGTTCTAACCGGAGGTAGTTTTACAGTTCTATCCGGATTATTTACAGTTTTGACAACCCCACCGGACGACTGTAAAATACAAGAAACTGTATAATTTTACCGCGAGCCTGCAAATCGGCCAGATTTACAGTTGCGACTGTAAAATACAGTTTTGACGAATGAGCCAATAAAATGATATCAACGGATTATTTTGTCCAATCATCGGTGTCATGTAGTTAATAATCACTTAGCAAATGGATCCTTCAACCGCGCTCGTGGCTCACACTTCACTAAACTCGTTGAGTGCATCGGTAGCCCAACCAAAGCACTACCTTCGCTGAGCAGTGACACAAGTTCTCAGGTGTGAATGACCGATTTTCCTTACTTCCATCAACCCGTTGCATAGAACAGTCGTCATTCTCAACCGTATCGTGCATGGTGAGTCCATATACCTAGAGTATAACGATGACCAACTAAAGCGCAGGTGAGCTTTGCTCTCTATTCTGTAAATTGACTGTGAGACCGAAATACACCATACAAATATAGAAATGACAATTTGTGATGAAATCGGAATAAGGTAGTGCATCGATTTTCTGAACTACAACTAATTCCTGAACATTTTCATTATCCACCAATTAGATAGCTTATATGGAAGGTCATGTCGTGTGATTGGATATGATAATATTCAAGCCTGTGGTATTCTAAAGTGAAATCCATGAGTCAACGAAGCCCACAGTAATCTTGGTTCCACAGCCTGGATTCAAACGCATGAAGGAGATACTGATTCGATATGCACAGTGGGGTGGGTAAGTGAGGACGGGTATCGCTACATGTTCGGTGTGGTATCCCAAAGGGGCTTCCATGCACTTACGCCTTCCGACGAGTAGTTGTGAATTTATATAAGTCATTGCTTTATATTCTTATGAAAATTAATCCTGCTTTGTAGTGTCTTATAAAACCAATCGACGTTGATTAAATATTGAAATTTTATTGTGAATTTAAATACATTCCTTACTAAATGCAAGGTATTAGCAATGGTTCCAAAAGATTCGGCGGAAAACTTGCACTTTCTCTAAAATCGAAGGCTCTGTTATTGGGCGAAACAAAACACGTTGTTTTAGTAAATATAGGTGCAATGGACAAAGGCAAAGGCATGGTAGGACAACCACTGCTACACTTGGTCGCAGCAGACAGTGAAGTACAGCGTCGGAAGAGCACTTGGACTGCGAGGAGAGTGTAGTACAGTGACGATAAAGGAGTCATCTAAAACACTTCTCCGTCCACTATCTCAACGGCCCGCCACGCCGCTCTCGGTGAGTGGAAGGTTGTAGCGACGTCACTTCAGTGGCGTCATAGGGTTATCGACTATTGAGAACAGACGTCACTGTTGACGTCGGTTTACGACCAAGCTTGATTGGCGTGCGGCGTGCTCGGCCATGGACACCAGAAGTTCCTTCTGCAGAGGGCACTTATGTATAGCATTAGATATAGTATAGTCACAGTAGTCATGCATGTAGATAACGCCAACCAATCAGTTTAACAAATTCCTCTGCGTTATCAACTCCCTACAGTTGGTAGCACTCACGGTAGACAACAAGGACTTACTTCCAGAGGGATAGCTCGTAGGTTGTTAGGTTGTTCTATCTAGCTCAGGCGAAGGTTCAGTTGCGACCTTTCACGGCGGCTAGTGTTGAGTTAGTGATCGCTCAGGCCCTTTCTTATTACGACGGTACTCTCCTTAGTATCCGGCATTAGGGTCGGTAGAGGTTGAGTCGACAGCTAATAAAGACAATTGTTGCGTGTGAAGTTTATTGTCATCGGACCCCCATTTTATGGGCAAAAAGAAGGCGACGGCAGAAAAGAAGTTCAAGAAGGCGGTTGCGAGTGGAGCAGCAGCAGAAGATGATCAATCAGCTGCTAGAAGCTCAAGCACAGACGCACACACAGATGATGAGGGACCAGCAAGCGCATCAAGAGCAGCAGTTGATTTTACATCAACAGTTGCAGGATGCAATGAACCAACTAGCGAGCCAACAACCGGTCGAACAGCAACGGGACACGGAACGACGAGTAGAAGGACTGTCTATGCCTGCATACCATGGGCACCTTAATGAAAGCATTGGGCTGTACATTCACCGGGTGAAGACCTTTTTCATGGCAAAGAACTTGAACTACGAGCAAAACGAAGTGGTCGAAGCGCGCTGTCTTGCGATGGTTGTGGCGAACCTCCAAGGACAGGCTGCGGCTTGGTACCAGGAATTGGCTTCACGGCGAGTCAATGGTGGCTTCAGGACTCTTGTCGACTTCGAACAAGCACTGCGTGAGGAATTCGAGCCTGATGATCTCCAAGAGCGCTTGCGGGATCGCTTGTTCACACTTCAGCAGCGCTCTTGCAGGGACTTATTCGAGTACGTGGAGAAGTTCCGCAGAGTGTGCACAGACATTCAAGAGATGTCAGAGTTGGACAAAGTGACGTTTTTTATCCGTGGTTTAAAGCTCAAAACCCGGGAGGAAGTGAAGTACCGGCAGTGCAAGACGTTGACGAGTGCGATCAAGGTAGCTCTGGAGTACGAGCGGGCACATGTGGTGTCGTTGTCGCAGCGTCATGACAAGTCCATCCGCGGTGGTCGAGCGGAGATGAGAAAGGATCCACCTCCTGCTCCTCCAC
>NW_009798341.1:290965-294696 GCF_000520075.1 Aphanomyces astaci | reverse complement strand
TGGGCGTCTCCAAGTCAGAGCTGAGTATGCCAGTGCGTCTCCAGCAGTTTCTCACAGTGGAAATGATGTCATCCATTTCAATGCCAAACGATTCAAGTGTTCGAATTTTGAAAAAGTCATCACCTTCCGATATGGTTGGATAATATAAAGTTTCAAAAATTATCAAGTTTACCCCGTTTCGTTTAAGGGGGGAGATCAGTACATACACTACATGCTGTATAGTAACCCATTTTTCGCTTAAGTTCATGTTATTTCCGGTATATTTCGTCGATTGCACAACTGATTCACACCTTGTGCGTCATGTTTGTTGAACATTCGATATACTTCGTCTAGACCCTACATCGTTGCAGTATATTTCGATATAAATCCAGTATATGTCATTCCACAGCCGGTATATTTCACACGTTGTTCAATATATTTCAAATGATGTTCCATCTAGTATTTGGATAAATCGACGCAGTAATCGACGGAATGAAGTAGCCAATGAAATTTTCGAAAAAAACTTCCCATCAATCAAATTGCAAGCGTATCCGGTGCATTGCCAAGCTCCTCCATTACACAAAGAGTTCAAGATTGTATCGAACAGACAGTGAGTATATTTACAGTTAGTTCAATGACGCTGGACGATTTCAGGTGGATTTGACGTCGTTCGTCGAATCTACCAAAAATACCAAATTTAGCTCGAAAGCACAATATCTATGACTTAGACAAGTATCCACCACTACCCATTTACTTGATTTGCTTTGAAAATCGAAATAGATGGAACATCATTTGAAATATATTGAAGAACGTGTGAAATTTACCGCCTGGGGGGTGACATATACCGGACACTAGTCGAAATATACTGCAACGATGTAGGGTCTGGACGAAATATATCGAATGTTCAACAAACATGACGCACGTGGCGTGAATCAGTTGCGCGTCGGACGAAATATACCGGAAATAACATGAACTTAAGCGAAAAATGGTGTAGAAGCGAATATTCACAATACTGACTGTGACACTTTTTACTGTACCTCTATTAAGTAACTTTCAAAAACGAACGGAGCCAATCAGAATCGTTTCCGTCGAACTTCATGCCGAGGTTAGTTGGAGCTGCCATTAGTGGGCGTGTTCTCGTCAACTGCACCACCATAAACTGTGAAATCTATCCCACTTCCGCAGGATACCTTTGGGGTCATGCCACCATACCGCTGTGGACGATTCAGCAGCCATGACGATACCTATGGTATCAGCGAGACGTGCTATGTCTTGTTCACGGCATGGCACGACTCAACTCGTGTTATGCACGAGGAGAGGCTGCGGAACGTATTGACCCAGACTTCAAAGCTATAGCAATTCCCAAATTTACCTGGTTGTCCAGAAGTGGGTCCCAGTGCCCCCACTACTCCAGTCTCCATCCACCGCGTCAAATAAAGTCTACCAAGACCCCGCAGAGACCAATTGCACTGAGACCACGCTACATCAGGACCAGTCCTTTTGAGCACCGATGCACCACTTGGACAAACGATCAGGGGGCACCATATTAGTACCCACATCCAAGGTTACACCCATATCCACTGCCACATCTGGTTCGTGCTACGCTGCCGAACTATTTGCACGTACGTTTGCATGCATCACCCGCAGACCATCACCCCTCAAAATCATGCTTTTCACCGGCATACACTGCTACCTCTGATCGTTTCCTCCTCATCTCACCAAATGAATAACGAGGTCCAAGAAAGTCACCTAAATCGACGCTATCGTCATATTCAACGCCTGGGCCAAAAATGCCCAACCTGGGTGATACATCCAAGCTGAGCCACGTCCTCCGATTGTTTTCGCCTACCCATAGGATATGTCGAACCAGCGGTTGCGAGTGGACGCGAAATCAAGCGCGAGCGAAACGATCTTAAGCGAAAGGCTAATCAAGTACCTGACCGTCTAGTTTCGTTTAAGACTATCCATTATCTCGACGAGCCTGACGTTGAGAATTTGGACGCGATAAGAAAGAGCCTCATTGAGAAGCTCCAAGCAACCCAGCGAGTCAACGAGCGTTTCAAGCGGGATCTGGTCCGACTTAACGGGACAGTCGGAAGTATCCGGATTAAGTGGTTTGGACAAAATCGTTGAAGTCCAGACAAATTTGGCAGTTGCGTCAAGTTTTTTGGCAGAAGAAATCAACAGCGCACTTTTGCCAAAACCGGTTCCGGTCGTAGAGAAGAAACCGAAGCTCAGCGAACAAGAAGAGTTGGCCGAGTTTTTTGCTAATCCTTAATCAAGTACTTCTTTTTTCTACAATATCGAGGAAGCGTTTGTGCGTATGATGGGTGCGATGGAGCAGCAGCAGAAGATGATCAATCAGCTGTTAGAAGCTCAAGCACAGACGCACACACAAATGATGAGGGACCAGCAAGCGCATCAAGAGCAGCAGTTGCTTTTACATCAACAGTTGCAGGATGCAATGAACCAACTAGCGAACCAACAACCGGTCGAACAGCAACGGGACACGGAACGACGAGTAGAAGGACTGTCTATGCCTGCGTACCATGGGCACCTTAATGAAAGCATTGGGCTGTACATTCACCGTGTGAAGACCTTTTTCATGGCAAAGAACTTGAACTACGAGCAAAACGAAGTGGTCGAAGCGCGCTGTCTTGCGATGGTTGTGGCGAACCTCCAAGGACAGGCTGCGGCTTGGTACCAGGAATTGGCTTCACGGCGAGTCAATGGTGGCTTCAGGACTCTTGTCGACTTCGAACAAGCACTGCGTGAGGAATTCGAGCCTGATGATCTCCAAGAGCGCTTGCGGGATCGCTTGTTCACACTTCAGCAGCGCTCTTGCAGGGACTTATTCGAGTACGTGGAGAAGTTCCGCAGAGTGTGCACAGACATTCAAGAGATGTCAGAGTTGGACAAAGTGACGTTTTTTATCCGTGGTTTAAAGCTCAAAACCCGGGAGGAAGTGAAGTACCGGCAGTGCAAGACGTTGACGAGTGCGATCAAGGTAGCTCTGGAGTACGAGCGGGCACATGTGGTGTCGTTGTCGCAGCGTCATGACAAGTCCATCCGCGGTGGTCGAGCGGAGATGAGAAAGGATCCACCTCCTGCTCCTCCACAGTCGAACGAGTCGGCGGACATGGAGGTCGACAACATCAACGTTCGCAAAGCCCGGAAGAAGGACCGCAGCAAGTTGCGCTGCTTCAATTGCCAAGGGTTTGGGCACTTTGCGGCTACGTGCCAAAAGCCGAAGAAGAAGATCTCGGGTGATGGACCTCCAGGCAAGCAAAACAACCTAGAAGTCGAAGAAGCACCAAGCGACCAAGATGTGGAGTACATCACGTTTGGCGCCATGGAAGAAAACGGTGCTGAAGGCGTTGCGGTGTCGAAAGCGCAAGTCGGACGAAGTCAGGAGAGTGGCAGAGCGCCATTAATGATTAAGTCTGGCATAATAAATGGAAAAGTCGTGAACATTCTTATTGACTCGGGAGCAACTAATTCGCTTTGTCGAGTCGGGTTGGGCAAAAATGTCATTCGCTCCAAGGCTGTTCGCATCTCGGGCTACGATGGACTGATGTCACCACTGACAGAGACGCGCGAATTGAAGGAAACGGTGCAGATTGGCACGTTCACGTTTCATGACACGCAGCTCACGGAATGGGACTTGAAGGACAAAGCGTTTGACGTCATCCTGGGCCAACCATGGTTCAAGAAGCACAATCCAGTCATCGATTGGCGCAAGCACGACATCA
>NW_009798341.1:268952-270742 GCF_000520075.1 Aphanomyces astaci | reverse complement strand
CAGTCCACCCGCAGTTGTGTTTGTTCGAGTGACACGTCCAAAGAACTTTGACGTGCTGCCTCGAGATGGATTGCACGACTCCCTGCCAGCTGACGTGTACCCCGTGTTCATGTTCAAGCCTCAGGGATCAACTGAGGTTACGTTGACGCCTGGCCCTGGTGGTTCAAAACGAACACTGAAGCTAAACTTGCAGCAGTTGCCGTTTGTCAACGCAATTGCTTCGACAATCTACAAGATCCAAGGCGAGACAATGGAATCCCTTGTTGTCGCGGATTGGAAAGCACGTGGCTCCAAGTTCAATAAGGTTGTCAACACGTGCCAACAAGGATACATCGCCATCTCCCGATTGACCAAGCGTGATGGGTTTTCAGCACTGAAGCCGATCACGAATGAGTGCATCCGGTACTTTCAGCCGAGCAGCGACACGATTGCAGAGAACTTGAGGCTCGAGAAACTGTTTGCGGTCTATCTGTCCCGCAACGAAAACACTGCCGTATTCAGCTCCGGTGATTTCAACGCCTTGAAAACGACTCTACCAGCCTCAGATGCAGTCGCTCCACTGGCCAAACGCAAGCTCTGTGTTTTGGATCTCATGGAGAGCACTCCCGCAACAAACATGCTTTCAATGGCTCAACTAAAGCGGAGTGTATTGGATCGCATGGAGAAGAGCCCATTTGAAGTTGCAAGGGCCCCACCAAAGTCAAGTGTTTTGGGGCTGATGCAATGACCACAGTTTAGTAATCACAGTTCAAATGCAAGTGTGGGGAATGTAATCAAGAATAGTCTAATTTGACTGATATTCTGTACAGTACAACTGTACTCTTCCTGAGTTCACTACAGTACTACGTAGTACTACGTAGTACATAGTATTGTACGTACAGTAGATTGTACTAGTATATGCTAATCAAGTGAAGTGTGTAGTCCACGCGGATGTACAGAATGGAGTAATTTTCAGTTAACCTTGCATTCAAAGGAAGGACTGGTGCATCCGATGAGAGCATGATGCCAGTACTTTTTCGAGTACTACTAGGAGTAGTAGAAGGACAAAATTTGATACCGCATAGAGTAAGCTTACAGTTAATGATTGCAATGCGTATACTTCGTTGTACTACAGTACAGTACTTCGTAGTACAGAACAGTACCTGGTACTGCAAAAGGACGATATTTGACACTTTATATTCTGCAGTACAGTACATGGTACTGATACAGTATTAGTACTTCTATTCACAGTTAATAGTACCGTACAACTACTAAGTAGTAGTACTACTACTTAACAGGTATTAATAGTACAGCAAATAAGTACTAACGTAGATGGCCAGTTTATGGTGCACTTGAAAGAGAATTCGTTGTAGAATGCAGCTTACTCGTCTCCCAGGACCGGGATTTCAATTCTGAAAAGTGCCGCATGAAGCCGAAAGGTTGTGCATTCTTCTGATTATTTAATCGGCTTGAATAGACTTCCGCTTAGCGTTCATTTACTTCGATTCCACTCAAGTCAAGGCAAAATAGGAGGGACGGTTTATGGTGCACTGTTTAAGCTTAAAATATGTATGCTGTTTTTGCTTATTTTTTAGTTATTTCATTTTTCTAGTGATTCAATTGGCTACTCCAAAAATTAAGCAATTTTACTGGCCAATTTGAAAGCACCTTCAACTGTCTCGTGCACCATAAACTGGCCATCTACGTTATGATGATTGATTTTCACTGTGTTTCCTCATAATTTTATCAAGCTACGTAGTATATCTGATTTATAGGAGAATTATCCATAGACAAAGGTTTGTACAAATGCA
>NW_009798341.1:262466-266145 GCF_000520075.1 Aphanomyces astaci | reverse complement strand
AGTAAGCTTACAGTTAATGATTGCAATGCGTATACTTCGTTGTACTACAGTACAGTACTTCGTAGTACAGAACAGTACCTGGTACTGCAAAAGGACGATATTTGACACTTTATATTCTGCAGTACAGTACATGGTACTGATACAGTATTAGTACTTCTATTCACAGTTAATAGTACCGTACAACTACTAAGTAGTAGTACTACTACTTAACAGGTATTAATAGTACAGCAAATAAGTACTAACGTAGATGGCCAGTTTATGGTGCACTTGAAAGAGAATTCGTTGTAGAATGCAGCTTACTCGTCTCCCAGGACCGGGATTTCAATTCTGAAAAGTGCCGCATGAAGCCGAAAGGTTGTGCATTCTTCTGATTATTTAATCGGCTTGAATAGACTTCCGCTTAGCGTTCATTTACTTCGATTCCACTCAAGTCAAGGCAAAATAGGAGGGACGGTTTATGGTGCACTGTTTAAGCTTAAAATATGTATGCTGTTTTTGCTTATTTTTTAGTTATTTCATTTTTCTAGTGATTCAATTGGCTACTCCAAAAATTAAGCAATTTCACTGGCCAATTTGAAAGCACCTTCAACTGTCTCGTGCACCATAAACTGGCCATCTACGTTATGATGATTGATTTTCACTGTGTTTCCTCATAATTTTATCAAGCTACGTAGTATATCTGATTTATAGGAGAATTATCCATAGACAAAGGTTTGTACAAATGCAGTAGCCCATTCGGCGATATCGTAAACAATCATTGATTTGCCGAACGTCTTGCCGTCTTGCCCGATAAGATGCCAGAATTGATATGATTGGAAAATACAATTTCCGCAGCAATGAAACCCTTGGTTAGTTGATATTATACGGGAAATTTTGAAATAGATTTTCAACCTTATTCATAGGCACGTTGAGCGCACGATACATATTGGCTTTTATAAATAGATATTTGTATCGTTTGCTCGAAGCATTTCCAATACAATAATCAGATCTATATTTCGTCGTATCAATGATCACTGTTTGGAGTGGCCATCATTACGATTTTATTACTTCTATTCCAAACATTTTAATTCCCTTCTATCTCAATCTAACTAACAGTGGTCGACAGCGTGGTGGGGTCTTTCCCCATATAAATTGCAAAACAAATGCTAAAAATAAATGTCAGGTGTGGAAATGAAGCTCCCAGCCTGAGCTATGAATTCAAATTCATTTGACACTCCGAATGACGATATTCTCGACAACTCGATCGATGAAAGTTCAAAATAGAGGCTAAAATAACTTTAAGACCGTATAACTCTTCACATTCTATAAATACCTACCTAGCCCAGTCATAAAATTACCGAGAGGTTCAACATTACTAACACATACCATGAATTACAACGCAATTCTTTACCACAGCCAAGCTGATCCAACCATGCCCACAGCCGCCGAAGAACTGAGTAACATCAACCGCGCCATTGCGAGCCCTCACTCAATTTGGTGAATTATACTGTGTTTGAAAGGGAATTGCATGAATTTTCGCAAAAGATTGGTTTATACTCCGCGCTTAAAGCAATGGTAAACCAATGAAATATTATAAATATTGGATATTGAGAGAAATCGAAGAATTACAGCCAATAAAATGCAAATGTTGCGAGTAATTTGGAATATGCGAATTTTGAAATGTCGGCAGCATAGATACAGTAACCTGGAACAGAGGAAGTACAAGCGTTTTACAGTAAGTCACCAGTTCAGAAACCGATAGTTATTATAAATGGGAGTCTCCATTGCAAAGGACTCGTGCACACAGTAGGCATGATTACATCTGACCAGTGTACGAGTCACTTCATCATCAATCGACTTTCAGGGGGTACGACAGGGTATACAATCAAAAATGCTCGTATATCGAAATTGACTCGGGTATTGCTCAAAATCAAGTCACTGATCAAAAACAAGGATGTGGACGAATTTTAATGAAAGGTTTTATGTATACTTGATCTTTGTATTGGTGAGGACGTGATCAACCTTTTCATGGCGAGCCTGGTGCAATTTACGCCAAGATTTGCCTTTTTGAACAGTCACTTCTTCGAGAGCATGACGAACGATCCAAGTCTCGAACAAGCCAACCGAATCCTAAGAAGGTCATCCTACGGCGTGCAAACGCGATGTGTGATCTTTCCCATCTTTGTTCCTGGTCACTGGATGCTTGGTATCCTCGATTTTACCCACCAGTGTTACGTCTTCTACGACTCGTTGCACAGTCCCCGTCCGACAGTCCTGACGACCTTGCAACGCTTTGTCGATACCCTGGATGGGCGTCAAGGTCAATTACACGGCATGGAGATTCCTGGACCCCAACAACATAACGGCTACGATTGCGGAGTCTTCGTTTGTATTGCTGCAAAGCAATTCATTCAGACCTACAGCGCTGGCCCTTTTGAGCATGACGACATGGCAGTTTGGCGATTGCACATCCTCAACTGCATTGCTCACTTACTGCCATTGGCGCCCCGGCTTTAACCTTGCATAGATGTAGATGTTACACGAGAAAACAACGAGAAACCCCATAAAATAAGTAGATATTGCATGCGAAAAAATAATAAAGACTAGAAAAAGGACGCATTGTAAACTTTCCTAAGCAGACATTCGCTTCGTACTCCTGTAAGTGTCGAATTCTAGCACGCGTACACGACAAGTGCACTTTCAAGAGTGATGTATATTGTCTCCGAGGAACGTGTATAACAAGACCGTTTGGTCCAAATAAGTGAATAACGTTCTAGGCAATGCAACGGTAGTGTCGATGGAATATAAAGGCTCTCATAAGCACACAAGTTGTTTCGTTCGCAGTCTCCTCTACGATAGCCCATGGTGGTACCTACGGTCATGCATGTACTCATTAGTGTGGTATCTGTTCCAGCTATGACATTGTAGCTACAATTCCATGTAGCTGCGACCGTGCAGCTACAGCCCCAGGCGTTACAAACAAAATCCTGACTACAATTAATGTAGCTACGACCTTGTATGTACCCCTCAGAGTGGTAGCTAGGACGTTGTAGCTACACGTCAATTTAGCTTCGATCTTGCAGCTACAGGTTACTGTTGTAGCTACGGTATGGCATTGCAGCTACAATTCCATGTAGCTGCAACCATGCAGCTACAATTCCATGTAGCTGCAACCATGCAGCTACAGCCCGAGGTGTTACAAACGAAATGAGACAACCGTCAAAATGAGTCATAATAATCAATGCATACTTTAATCAAGTTCAACGTACCTGTCAAGATACGTCACATTGAGCAATCTCAAGATATTCAATGTACTATTTAAAAATACATCATAATAATCCTTCAAGATGTGTGCAGTTGAATAGTACACGTAGTATTCTGTCAGTATACGTGCAGTACATTCTACGTAAGTACTACGTAGTACGTAGTTCTAGTTTATGTTAACCAAGTGAAGTAACATTCAAAACAGGATACTCTACCATACGAAATCGATAGAGGAATTTGGCTATACTACAAAGTCGTGCGCACTAAAATCATAGAGTAATTGGACGATTCACAGGGAGACAGCGCCCAAAGCGTAAGCGGTATACAATTCGCAGTCTCTCTGCGTTGGGGTATTCGCAGTCTCTCTGCGTTGGGGTGAAGATTTCGGATCATGTATGTTGTTGTCGTTGTCGATGTTTTCGATTGTGCGCAATAC
>NW_009798341.1:257747-258447 GCF_000520075.1 Aphanomyces astaci | reverse complement strand
ATTAAAAATACGTCTTAATAATCCTTTAAAATATGTGCAGTTGAATGCTACCAAGTATACGTACAGTGCATTGGATATGTTATTCAAGTGAAGTAACGTCCGAAATACGCAATAATAATCCTTCAAGATATGTGCCGCTGAATACGCAGTACACGTTACACATAGTGTACGTACAGTACTGTATAGTACATTGGACTACCCTTCATTTCCAATCCGAGGTAGTATACGTTAATCATGTGAAGTAACATTCAAAATAGGACTACTCTTCCATACAAAATCGATAGAGGGATTTGGCGATACTACAAAAGGAGTACCTCGAAGTATTAACTGTAAGGGTCTCAAAGTAATACTTTAAGTATAACAATTCACAGGGAGACTGCACCCAAAGCGTAAGCTGTATACAATATGTCGTTGTTCGCAGTCTCCTCTGCGTTGGGGTGAAGATTTCGGGCGATCAAGATGTTGTTGTCGATGTCGATGATGTTGTGTGTGTTCGCAGTCTCTCTGCGTTGGGGTAGAGATTTTGGGCGATCAAGATGTTGTTTTTGTCTGTGCACACATACTTTAATCAAGTCTAAGCAACCGTCCCAAATGCGTCAAAATAATCAATACATACTTTAATCAAGTTCAACGTAACTGCCAAAATGCGTCATATTATGCTATCTCAAGATATTCAATGCACTATTTGGACCAAAGTATA
>NW_009798341.1:250119-253349 GCF_000520075.1 Aphanomyces astaci | reverse complement strand
ATACATACTTTAATCAAGTTCAACGTAACTGTCAAAATGCGTCATATTGTACTATCTCAAGATATTCAATGCACTATTTGGACCAAAGTATAGTAATTACAGTAATTCTGGAATGTAATCAACAATAGCCTAATTTGACTGATTAGTCTTTATAGTACTGTGCGACTGTACGTTTCCTGAGGACAGGTGCAGTACATACTTAGTAATGCGTACACTACATTGTATGCCTTATGTGCAGTTGAATATACAGTACAGAGCATACGTACAGTACATTACATTGTATACATTACTACGCAGTACGATCATACAGCTACAGGTCACTGTTGTAGCTATGACCTTGTAGCTACAAATCCATGTAGCTAACGACCTTGGAGCTACAGCAAATGGTGGTACCTAAGACCATGCAGTACGACTTAGTGTGGTAGCTAGGACGTTGTAGCAGTAAATTAATGTAGCTACGATCTTGCAGCTACACATCACTGTTGTAGCTATGACCTTGTAGCTACAAATCCATGGAACTACAGCAAATAGTGGTACCTAAGACCATTCAGTACTACTCAGTGTGGTAGCTAGGACGTTGTAGCTACACATCAATGTAGCTACGATCTTGCAGCTACACATGAATGTTGTAGCTATGACCTTGTAGCTACAAATCCACATAGCTACGATCTTGGAGCTACAGCAAAATGGTGCTACCGTACCTAAGACCATGCAGTACTACTTGGTGTGGTAGCTAGGACGTTGTAGCTAAACATCAATGTAGCTATCACTACTGTAGTACTACCGGTACAGTAGTACGAAGTACTACGTCCGTACGGAAATGATTGATTGATTGGGCCCTTTTGAGCTTTTAACAAATGTGCCTCGGCCAAATAGGTTATTTTCTGGACTATTGTATACGTCCAAATAGAGAATTTCATTAGGAACTTGAATTCACTCATTAGAGAGGACTAATTAGAGTACCATTGAAGTTATGGGACAAAAATTGTCAGGAATGATGATTGATTTTCACTGTGTTTCATCATAATTTTTTATATAGCTATATCTGATTTATAGTACAATTATCTACATATAAAGGTTTAGATCAAAGTAGATCTACAGTAAAAATTTCAGTACCTTTTAAACGGATAAAAGTTGTACGTAAGTGGTAAATCTAACTAACATTAAGGTACGGGGGTAGTACTACGTAGTAGTAGTGCATTACAGTATACAGTAGTCCCCCGCAATAGGGAACCCACAATAAATCAATATATTCTTTCACAAGATGGTGCAAAACAAATTTAGAGAGGCTGATTGAAATTTCAAACGACACAAGTTGCGAAAATGCACTTGGTTGTCAAAATGCCGTCACCCTCGACATGGATGAGACTCACTGTCGAGCAAAAGCGCTCACTATTGACGCACCACAAGTCCATCCTGGCATGAGAGGACTTGAATTGCGAATTTGGGCTCAGCATGCGTTTGGGCTGCCACGTGTGCCCCAAAAGTCGACTATGCGACTTTTGTCTCGAGTTGGAAGGCCAGTAGGCAGGAACAGGTACTTGGCAGGCAGAAGGTACAACTGGAAGTGAATTACTTCTGACTGGAAAGAACCAGCCAATCAAAACTAACTATGATTGATCACGACATCCAATGACGTTTCGTGACCAAATGTCTGCGCTGACTTCTACTCTGAGGAAAAGCCTCTAGAAGGCACAAGAACCTCCTACACAGCTAGCAGACGCTGCTACCTGACTGACAGGGCAGTGGGGATGTTCTCTATCAGAACAGGGTGTTCTGACTTCTCATTGGCTCAACACTCAACACTCAGAGCGACCACATGGACGTGCATCCGTCACATAAATCAGCACACAAACCTCGCCTACCGGCCTCTACTAACTGCTGGCACCATACGGGTATACTGGACGAAGAGATGTATGATTTGATCGAGAGTATGAACAACCATTGAGGAATATAATGTGCGCATTGTTGTTGGTGTGCGTTTTGCCTTCTGGAGGTTGCCAGGGTATCAACCCCCTGTAAATATGATGTCCATTTTTGACTGTGAATCGAGCACTTGCCAATACCATATGTTAACTCTTGTCCAATCAGAATCGATCTACCCATCAAACATGCCTTTTAACTCTATATTTGTGTAAATTGAAAACCTCTAAAACCATATCGCCAACAAAGGTTCCCTATTGCGGGGGACTACTGTAGTGGTAATACCGTTAACGTTAGAAGACGTAAACGATGAACACACGAGGAGACTGCGCCCAAAGCGTAAGTGGTATACAATCTGTGCACATAGCATAGTTTAATCAAATAAGAAAAGTAACCGTCAAAGTGCGTCATAATAAGCTTTCTCAAGATATTCAATGCACTATTTATGACTATAGTTTAGTAAGCATAGTACAATGCTGAAGCAACATAAACACAATAGAAGTCTAATTTGACTGTATTTTCTTATTTGTACAGAAAGTACAGTACATACAGTATGTAGGACCGTACTTAATACTAGTATTCCAGTACGTACATTACAACGTACATCAGTACATAGAAGATACTACAAGTACACACTAGTACATGTAGGTACTGTACGGTGCTGAACGGAATACAATGATCTACAGTTAACGTTAACGTAGGGGGGTTCAAAGGAGTTAGTTAGTACGAGTACTACGAGCACAATATTTAACTGTATACTAGTAGTGTGTACAGTATGTAGTACTAGGAACTAAGTAGTATCATGTGTTGTATGCGGATGTACGAATTGAAGTGGGGTACGTACGTACTAGTACTATTAATAGTCTACTGTACCTAGTACTGTAGTAGTATTTCCAGGAGTGTAATACAGTACTACTAGCAGTACTTACTAGTATTAGTAGTACTACGTAGTACTTGAATTCATACTACAGTTGTACTAAATACTCGGAGTAGTACTAGTACTACTAGTAGTACTGTATTTCCATGGAATCGGTATTCATACTGTACTATTAATACTGATGTACCAGTACTACGTAATAGTATTAATATCCATATGTATACCTAGTAGTACTAATAAAAGGTATCCCAGTACTACTACTATTAATATGTGGTACTATGTACTACGAAGTATTAATAGTAGTGCTATTTATAGTAACTTACAGTTAGTATCA
Source organism: Aphanomyces astaci (assembly GCF_000520075.1). Classification (NCBI taxonomy): domain Eukaryota; phylum Oomycota; class Saprolegniomycetes; order Saprolegniales; family Verrucalvaceae; genus Aphanomyces; species Aphanomyces astaci. The sequence continues at coordinate 250,215 of NW_009798341.1, read as the reverse complement.
ACGTAGTAGTACTGGCTGTAGTATGCAGTAGCGCTCCTTAGTATTAGTACTACTAATAGTACAACGTAGTACTGACACTGGAATTGAGTGGACTAT
>NW_009798341.1:242527-246675 GCF_000520075.1 Aphanomyces astaci | reverse complement strand
ATAAGAAAAGTAACCGTCAAAGTGCGTCATAATAAGCTTTCTCAAGATATTCAATGCACTATTTATGACTATAGTTTAGTAAGCATAGTACAATGCTGAAGCAACATAAACACAATAGAAGTCTAATTTGACTGTATTTTCTTATTTGTACAGAAAGTACAGTACATACAGTATGTAGGACCGTACTTAATACTAGTATTCCAGTACGTACATTACAACGTACATCAGTACATAGAAGATACTACAAGTACACACTAGTACATGTAGGTACTGTACGGTGCTGAACGGAATACAATGATCTACAGTTAACGTTAACGTAGGGGGGTTCAAAGGAGTTAGTTAGTACGAGTACTACGAGCACAATATTTAACTGTATACTAGTAGTGTGTACAGTATGTAGTACTAGGAACTAAGTAGTATCATGTGTTGTATGCGGATGTACGAATTGAAGTGGGGTACGTACGTACTAGTACTATTAATAGTCTACTGTACCTAGTACTGTAGTAGTATTTCCAGGAGTGTAATACAGTACTACTAGCAGTACTTACTAGTATTAGTAGTACTACGTAGTACTTGAATTCATACTACAGTTGTACTAAATACTCGGAGTAGTACTAGTACTACTAGTAGTACTGTATTTCCATGGAATCGGTATTCATACTGTACTATTAATACTGATGTACCAGTACTACGTAATAGTATTAATATCCATATGTATACCTAGTAGTACTAATAAAAGGTATCCCAGTACTACTACTATTAATATGTGGTACTATGTACTACGAAGTATTAATAGTAGTGCTATTTATAGTAACTTACAGTTAGTATCAACGTAGTAGTACTGGCTGTAGTATGCAGTAGCGCTCCTTAGTATTAGTACTACTAATAGTACAACGTAGTACTGACACTGGAATTGAGTGGACTATTCAACGAATACGTAGTATAAATAACGTTACTACTACGTAGTATTAATCGAAGGATATGATGAACACAAGGAGACTGCGCCCAAAGCGTAAGCGGTATACAATGGTTTATGATTGGCTCTGGTATTTTGCCCTCGTGTGGTCACAAAACGGTAAAAATATGCCGTTTCCGGTAGATACCAGGTTGCCAAAACTGCATATTTCACCCCAAAAACGATAAAATAGCGTTTACCGTAGCACCATTGGGGATGCCCTTGTGTTAACTTATTGGTGTATTTCGCTGTTATCTTTTTAAACTATGACATACTAGCATGGGGAGTTCCAAGTAGTGTTCAGAAATAGCATGAGCCAATCAAAATCGACTTACCTCTTTTTTTTCGCGATTTAGAAAAATACCTCAGGGGCCTCTTTTTCTATACGGTAGTGAGTTGCGTAAAAAATCGCAGAAAAAGAGGCCTGTCCAAGTTCAGTAGATGTTTTTAGCAAATGAAAAAGTGGTACACCTACTCCGGAGTACTACTACTACAGTAACGTTAGTAGTACTTTTTAGGTTTTATGCGTATACTATACCACTACCGGTAGACCTCTCGTTCACTTTTAAACTTTACACCAAGATGACGTCGCCCGCTTTGTTCAATACCACCATGTCACGCCACCTCCCGCCTCGCCATCGGGTACCACAGCAGCCTGCCGCAGGAGCAGGATGCACCTCCAGTTTTACCTGGTCAACTCGTTGGACTTCGGCCGGCCCACTTCGTTCGTGATGTGCTGGACCCGCGTCGTGAGCGCATTCTTCGCTTCTGGTCTGATGTCGACATCGACCAGGTCGAGGAAAATCATAGCCAGCTGGTCGCCGCCTACAACAACGACCCCGTCCTGCGCCGCTCTCTTGACGAACACGACAATAGCACCACTTTCGATGACGCCCTGGGACGTCGCCCCTCGTCAATGGCTGCGTCTGTGCGCGTTCTGCGGTGGACTAGCGACCATCTACACTACCTCAGTCGAATATGACTTTTCGATCCTCAAATGGGATGCTTCAAAGATGCCAATGAGCGCGATATTTTGCAGTAAAGATTGTAAAGTCGGAGACTGTTAATGAAATAATAGCGCAACCATATTGATAATTGAAGTGATATTGCTAATTGCATAATCCAACGATGGTAGAATGCATAAATTAGCTTAGTTTATGTAGTTTATGCATAAGCATAATTTTATGAGGCCTGGCTTAGTGGTGCGACTGTAATTGCTATTTTACAGTTCTATCCAGGCAATTTACAGTTTTGACAATCCCACCGGGCGACTGTGACTGGTGCCTGAATCAATCCGAACCTTGCAAACCCGATGTCGTCGAGTACCTGGTAGTTGAATTTACCTTAAGTTCATGTCCCAACAACTAACTACGCAAATTCCGAGGGTGATCTCACATATACATTGTTAGTTTTTATGCGCGTCTCACATGAAAGCAACACACTTCAACCAAGACATCGTTTTTTTCTTAGTTTTCCCTTACAAATGCACAACACTACATATATGTTCTGTATCCATGAACCCTATTCCCACAACAAGCACTTCTTGGACGGGTTCAAGGTCGAGTCGGTGGGGCACTGGAACACACGGGCAAACTCAGCGTTGTTTTGCAACGCCCCTGTCACGCGGTACCGACCGCGCGGGTGCGTCTGCTTCAAAGATCTGAGGAGGAAGGCATCCGTGTTCTTGGAGCACGCGGATTGGGCGAACGACAAATAGAACAACTTGTCGCCTGCTTCTTCCGTGTACTGGGATGGGAACTCCTTCAAGTACTCGTGGTACGCGCGGAAGCTGGACTTGAGCCCCCCGTTGTCCGCAATGTTTTCATTCAAAGAGTCCTTGCCGCTGATGTTGCCCAATACATCGCCAGTCACTTCGCTCTTGGCGACAATGTTGGAGTATTGGTCGATAAAGCACTGGGCTTTCGTCTTGAACGCATCGTTGGTGGCGTTCGACCACCACTGTTTCAAGTTGCCGTCGCCATCGACTTTGCGGCCGCTTTTGTCGAAACCGTGGGTAATTTCATGTCCGATGACCATCCCGATGGCACCAAAGTTCTGGGCGGCGTCGAATTGGCCGTCAAAGAAAGGTTTTTGCAAAATGGCGGCCGGAAACACAATTGCATTATCGTGAGGGTTGTAGTACGGGTTCGCCGAAAAGGGGGCACGGTTGAACTTGCGCTTCTCCACAGGTTGTCCGTTCAGCTTCAAGTTGGTGTCGATGTTCACTTGAGATACCTTCCACCGGTTGTTCAAATACGCCTTCGAGTCGAACGTGAGCGTGGGGTACAGCTGCGGCTTCTCTGGGCCACCCAATAAGTGTATAAGCTTGGACAGCTTCTTTTGCGCGTTGGCGCGAGTCGAGTTGTCCAACCACTCGGAAGTGGCAATGCCAGTGGAGAAGGACGACTTCAAGGCCTTGACGAGATCGTCGGCCGTCTTGGCTGCATCAGCCGACAACACCGCGTCTATGAAGTACTGGCCCAAGAGATCTCCCACGGCCTTACTCGTCTCAGATATGCAGTAGTTTTCACGAGTAGGTTCCACCTTATGTCCATAGATCTTCTTGCCGAATAAGTTCCAATTGGCCGTGCGGAATTCAGGGGTCAAGTAGTTCGACGAGGCGTGGATGAGCTTGTACTCCACGATGGTGCGGAGGTTGTCCAGCGTCGTGTTCTTCAACAACCTTTCGGTCCTGTTAAAGTAATTCAAGCCCTTAAACCCCACCCAGTCATTCGACCCACCCCACTGGTCGTAGATGTCGAAACCGTGGGCCTTGAGCCACGAGCCGACAAGCAGCGGGTACTTCTGGTCCAGTTGGGAGTACGTCAACGCAGTATACGGGGACACAACGGCTTCCATATCCTTGAGCTCCCTGTGGGCGACACCCAACTGCGTTTGCTCGAAACGGATGATCACCGGCACGGCAGCCGCCGCTTGCTCAGCAGTGTAGCCAGCTAGCTGCAACACCGTCGCAATGTACACCTTGTATTCGGCTTCGACGAACTTCCAGTCGGAAGGGTTGGTGTAAAATATGTAAGCCAGCGATAGGGGGTCTTCGTGAGCGAAGAGGGCGTTCTTGGTCGAGTCGTTCTCGTCAGCTCTGGATCTGATGTCGACGAAGGCAGGAATTCCGTTCTTGGCCAATTCACCAGCCACGATGAGGAGGTCCAACGTGGTGTTGGCCGACCGAATG
>NW_009798341.1:237688-242377 GCF_000520075.1 Aphanomyces astaci | reverse complement strand
ACGGGGGAATCACAGCATCCTTGTGCCACGCGCCACACGCATATTGGTAAAAGTCTTCGCAGGGGTTGATGGAGTAGTCAATAAGCTTGGTCACAGACTCGGGGAGTTCCGTGACGGAGCCAGCCATAACAACACCGGCCAACACGCTGAAGGAAATGAGGACTTTGACCATCGAAGAGCGAAAATGAAAATGAAGCTGGCCAAAAATGTCAACCATTGAAGCGAAAACCAGGCGTGCAAGACGGTTACTGCATTCAACCGGATTCCCACGACGAATATTATTGACCAAGGTGCATCCACCAACCTATCTCGATGAGACATTGAAGTCGCCATGTGGAATAGAGTACTTAAGAAAGTAAATGTCGGCAGTAACCTGGAACAGAGGAAGTATGACCTAATATTAATGCTTGATGACGTTTGGATGACCCATGATACTTTCACGGATATTTGAAATCCATATAAATAATTCGATGTATCATTGACCAAGGTGTCTGCATCCACCAATATATCTCGGTGAGACAGGTTGGTGGCCGATTAGCATTGACCAAGGAACCTATCTCGATGAGACAGGTTGGTGTGTAGTGCCTTTTGGGAAGATGCATCAGACAGGTCATTGTAACTTCTTTATTACTGAAGCAATTTCAACGCCTCTTTCGAATAATATTTCTTTAGACTACACTTGAAATGGGTTGCCATTGACGTGATGAATAGCCAGGGTCACCATCGCCTTCTAATTTGAGCGGAAAATGTGTTGATGGAAATCAACACCCAAGATGTGTTAGTCGGTGCTAGTATCTACTAAAAAATCTGATTCTCAGTCCCTGCCATTTTGTCAATATTTCATGCATATTTTGTCCAAAATTTGAGTAAATCAGTGCAAATTGAAGATAAGATCATGGTCTTTCTACGACTAGTTTTCGAAATCGCCAAATTCGCAATATTTCATATTTATATGGTACAGTTTGTATGACCCTGGTATCATCCCAAAAGTCCCCTACAATAGTTGTGATTGGCCTTCGTCAGGATTCCCATAAGGAATTGACCAAGGTGTCTGCATTCATTATGCATGCCTCGGCATATGGAATAGAGTCCTCGTAGATCCATGCACTAGTTGTGATTGGCCTTCCTCAGGAATTACTACCTGTCGTATGGTGACTTAACACCTAGCTGACATGCGTTTCTGGTTAATCGAGTTTGGATTATCATTTTAACAATGTAAAGACATTCCTCCGCGAGGGCCAATACTAGAACCACATGTTATCATATCTCGTGCTTCGACTGATATTCTTCGAAGTTCGGGCCTCGTCTTCGTACTCAGCACTTGTAATTTGGATTCCCCAGGGGAGGGATACATCCTTGCGGAAATAATCCGGGGAAACCGGGGATCGAACCCGCGACCTTTGAGTTAAGCAACCGATGCTCTACCACTGAGCTATTTTCCCTCCCCTTCCCCCATTAATGGTATAATTTGGGTGTTGTGAAGGTACTTTAGGAAGGGTATAACTCCTGTGGGGGAATTAGACATTCGTTCGAACAGCACAATGCGATTTGATAGCGTTAAGACTACTACGCTATCACTAAACTACGCGCAACCAACCATTGATGTTTCGTCGGGAGAACACCTTAGTTCCGCAAGAGGACATGTTGGTGACCGAAAAGACACCTTGGACTGAAGAGGTGTCGACTAGTCGTCCGGTTAGTAACCGGATGATGGGCATCGAAGGTGTCGCTTGAACCATGCGCCAAGAGTTGGCGTGTATTGCTCGGTACAACAAAGCGTTTTGTAATGGAGGAGCGGTAGCTACGGCCATCGGTCGACGAGAAGATGGCTTCGATGGCATCCGGAACTGCAACACACGGCACAAGAGCGTCATCCATTTTACACTTGAATGCAGGCAGCGACGACGTCGTTGACTAATTTTTGATTGGATACAGCTTATCTGTGTTTACACCAATCAATATGCATTGCACCTCGTTCTCTTGCGAATGACCTCTCGAAGGTCACGGAAACAGTATGTGAATGAGGTAGAATGAAAAATACGACGACTTGATTGGCTCTACCCCATTCTGAGCTTTAATCGGAACAGGTTCTAATGGCATTGCACTTATACCGTAGTAGGTACTCCGTCTGAGTAAGTAGTATTAATACTATGTAGTATAATAATACTACTGTAGTACGTGACAGTTGGAATTGGCCAATGGGTAGTATATAGATGGAGGGCGCTATACGACTGGAACTAATTCTTCCTGAAGGCCAATCACAACTAGTGCATGGGTCGGGTCTACGAGTACTTCGAAGTATTCGTCATGGGAATCCGGTTGATTGCGGTGAACGACTTGCACGCCTGGTCTTCGCTTCAATAGTTGACATTTTTGGCCAGCTTCATTTTCATTTTCGCTCTTCGATGGTCAAAGTCCTCATTTCCTTCAGCGTGTTGGCCGGTGTTGTTATGGCTGGCTCCGTCACGGAACTCCCCGAGTCTGTGACCAAGCTTATTGACTACTCCATCAACCCCTGCGAAGACTTTTACCAATATGCGTGTGGCGCGTGGCACAAGGATGCTGTGATTCCCCCGGACAGACACGCAATCGATACGTCTGCCATCAAGATCTCCATCGAAAACGATGCCATATTGAGAAGGTTTTTTCTCTGACAACACGACCAAGCTTGGTGAGTTTTACAACTCCTGTTTGGACACGGCTACGCTATCGTCGCTCGGCGTGACTCCGCTGGAGGACTCGTTCAAAGCCATTCGGTCGGCCAACACCACGTTGGACCTCCTCGTCGTGGCTGGTGAATTGGACAAGAACGGAATTCCTGCCTTCGTCGACATCGAATCCAACGCTGACGACAACGACTTGACAAAGAACGCCCTCTTCGGTTTCCGAGCCCTCCTGCCGCTGAATCGCGAGTTCTACACCAACCCTTCCAACTGGGAGATCGTCGAAGCCGACTACAAGGTGTACATTGCGTCTGTGTTGCAGCTAGCTGGCTACACTGCTGAGAAAGCGGCGGCTGCCGTGCCGGTGATCATCCGTTTTGAGCAAACTCTGGCCGGTATCGCCCTCGGCAAGATCGAGAGGCCGGACGGCGTTGTGTCTCCGTATACTGCGTTGACGTACTACCAGCTGGACCAGAAGTACCCGCTGCTTGTCGGCTCGTGGCTCAAGGCCCACGGCTTCAACGTCCGCGACCAGTGCGGTGGGTCGAACGACTGGGTGGCGTTTTTCGACTTGACCTACTTTGACAAGACCGAAGAGTTGTTGAAGAACACGTCGCTGGACAACCTCCGCACCATCGTGGAGTACAAGCTCATCCACGCCTCGTCGAGGTTCTTGACCCCTGAATTCCGCACGGCGAACTGGAACTTGTTCGACAAGAAGATCTATGGTGAAAAGGTGCAACCTTCTCGTGAAAACTTCTGCCTGACTCAGACGACCGCCACCCTGAGAGATCTATTGGGCCAGTACTTCTTAGACGCGGTGTGGTCGGCTGATACAGCCAAGACGGCCGACGACCTGGTCAAGGCCGTGAAGTCGTCCTTCTCCACTGGCATTGCCACCGCCGACTGGTTGGACAACTCAACCCGCGCCAACGCGCAAACAAAGCTGTCCAAGATGTTACACTTGTTGGGTGGCCCGGAAAAGCCGCAGCTGTACCCCACGCTCACGTTTGACTCGAAGTCGTATTTGAACAACCGGTGGAAGGTGTCTCAAGTGGACATCGACACCAACTTGAAGCTGAACGGCCAACCTGTGGACACACGCAATTTTAACGAACAGCCACATTTGTCGGCCGCGTTCTACTCGAAACACGACAACAAAATTTTGATCCCGGCCGGCATTTTGCAAAAACCATACTTTGACAGCCAATTTGACGCCGCCCAGAACTTTGGTGCCATCGGGATGGTCATCGGACATGAAATTACTCACGGGTTCGACAACGAAGGCCGCAATTACGATGGCGATGGCAACTTGAAACAGTGGTGGTCGAACGCCACCAACAATGCGTTCAAGACGAAAGCCCAGTGCATTAGCGACCAGTACGACAACTTAGTCGTCAATAGCGAAGTCACTGGCGCTGTGTTGGGCAACATCAGCGGCAAGATCACTTTGGGTGAAACCATTGCGGACAACGGGGGGCTCAAGACCAGTTTTCGCGCGTACCACGAGTACTTGAAGGAGTTCCCGTCCCAGTATACGGCAGAAGCAGGTGACAAATTGTTCTACTTGTCGTACGCCCAAGCCTGGTGCTCCAAGAACACGGATGCCCTCCTCCTCGGGTCTTTGTCGTGGAAGCACCCGCGCGGTCGGTACCGCGTGACAGGGGCGTTGCAAAACAACGCTGAGTTTGCCCGTGTGTTCCAGTGCCCCACCGACTCGTACTTGAACCCGTCCAAGAAGTGCTTGTTGTGGGAATAGGGTTCATGGATACAGAACATATATGTAGTGTTGTGCATTTGTAAGGGAAAACTAAGAAAACGATGTCTTGGTTGAAGTGTGTTGCTTTCATGTGAGACGCGCATAAAAACTAACAATGTATATGTGAGATCACCCTCGGAATTTGCGTAGTTAGTTGTTGGGACATGAACTTGAGATAAATTCAACTACCAGGTACTCGACGACATCGGGTTTGTTTGGTGGGATTGTCAAAACTGTAAATTGCCTGGATAGAACTGTAAAATAGCA
>NW_009798341.1:232357-237588 GCF_000520075.1 Aphanomyces astaci | reverse complement strand
TGTCGTAACCGTAATGGCCAACGTCCTCGGAATCCTTGGTATCCCTTGTTGGCCAAAAGCACCCAATCTGTAGGATACTCGGTCAGCATCAAGCATCGACTCATAGTCAGAGGTCTTCTCAAGTTTCTCCACGTGGAAGTCCATGTTGGACTCACAGATTGCAATGTCCTCGATGCTTCCGGGGGGCGCAGTAGTAACGTTGATAGCATGACCACTGGGCAGCACACTGACTTCCACCTAGAATCCATAGTGGCCGTACTTTTTGCTGAAGTACAGCTTCTTCTCCGGAAAGGACCCAGCAGGTGCGTTGGTCTGCTGAAAGGGTGACGTGAACAGCGTACATCGCAGCAGGGAAGTTCTTAAAGCGATGACCGCTGGTCTCCAGGAGCTCCATGGTCCGAGCAGCAAAGAAAATTTTGGAATGGATGGTGTGGCCCAAAGTCAATGAGAAACTGATTAACCGCAAAGTGTACATTCGGTTTCATACTCATTGTTTGGATGACGTAGAAAAGTACTCAACAAAAATTCAGTCACTGGTTTCGTCGAGCGATCAGCAGGTGTGCCGTGTTGAACAGGCGTACGCAACACGTTTCGTAGTGACGCAAAAACCCGTCTGAGACGTTGAGCGCACGGCCCTCAAGCATCTTTGAAAAGTTGTCGAAAATGTCCTCGAGCTCGCCTTCGATTTCCTCGAGTGTTGGTTGCAGTTGCATCGCGCCTGATTTGCGCATGAGTTCGGGTGAACCGGGTGAGAACTCTATACAGCCGCTGAGATCGTCAACGGAAGAAACGGGGGAGTACACAGGGGAAGAACTGGAGTACATGGAGCTCAACTCAGTCACGACATCGTCATCGTACTCAAGGGTGGTCGTGTTGTCCATGGTTGCAGTGGCAAATTGAGAAGTGCTGTCGATTTCGGCTTCTGTGGTTGCATTTCAGCCCCGGGTTGCAGTGTATCCCACTTTGGGAATGATTATGGCATTACTCACGACCTCAACGTATCAATGACAAGGCAACAATACTTCACCTGACCCTCCACCAAGCCAAATCAAGAGCCTACAAGGATCAACCTCGCAAGGGTGGTCAGCCGTTTGCGTATGCTGCACAGCTTGACCAGGGTGGCTAGTGGTAAAACCATTGTCAAACCAACATTGTGGGCCAACATTTCAATGAGCCCATCATTCCCGAGCAGACCAACATTCCCTGGAGTCCCAGGGCACCCCGGGTTCCCTGGGTATCTTGGTTGCGTTTCAACAGTGGGATCGGATGTTGGAAGCGTTGCTGATTGCGTGTTAAGGGTGGGACTTGGTGCTGGAGATGTCATTGGTTGTTCCGAGATGCTGGTCATGGGTCTACGCTTTCAGCAACAATCATGCCCTGGGATCACTTCTTACAAATCAGGATTATGTTGCAATGTCCGCTGCATATGCGGGTTCATACGTTTGGGCACCACCGTAGTCAACACCACACCAAAAGTCTGAGCTGCTCAGTAGCCGCTGCAGATGCAAGGGATTTCGACCAATGGCGACCCGTGTTTTGGACCACAATCGACCACCATGCCTTGCCCTAGAGACGTGACGACAGCACTGGCAAGCCTCGACCAGATCGACGGGGGGAAGTTGGCTTTAGGATAGCTTTACATACTTTCACCTTACATAACATACATAATAACAGTTCACATTTTGCAGTGTATGGCTTAGACCCTGCGCAGTACAGTCCCTGTACGACCCACCCCAAGAAGTCTGCTGTTGAAATCCGTACACGCTTGTCGACCAAGTGTACGAAACCCGCATCGCCCTCCAAACCAGTACCAGCCAAGTCTTCGGTACAGATCTCGGGCCACAGATCCGTGCGAAGTTGCAACGCAGACGACCTCCGTTGCTGAACCTCGATCAAGTGTACCAAGTGTGCATCCCCTGTCTACGTGTGTGTGTGTGTGGTGGCTTGTTGCTGGATTTATCCACGGCGCGTCGATCCATACTCCTTGCATATCCTCGAAGTCACCCTCGACGAACTCGCCCCGACTTCCCCGCGACCCCCGGCTACCCCGGGTCCCCACGTCTCCCAGCCTACCCAGGTCACCCCGCATTCCCCGGGTTCCCTGAGTCGACTGCTCAACCCCCTGTGTTCCCGACCTTCCCAACTACCCCGGCTTTCCCCGGGTTTCCTGAGTTGCCTGTCCTCCCCGAACACCCCGAACATCCCCTTGTGTGCTCCGTCGGTGATCTTTGCCCTATTGACGTCAAGCCTCCGGAACAACCCTCGATATCTTATTAATGTGAGCCATAACATCATCACATAATTACTGTAATTCTGGAATGTAATCTACAATAGTCTAATTTGACTGATTAGTCTTGATAGTACGACTGTACTTTTCCTGAGGACAGACAGGTACAGTACATACATAGTAATGCGTACAGTACATTCTATGCCATACCTGGTATGTACAGTTAAACATACAGTACATAGTATACGTACAGTACATTACATTGTATACATCACTACGCACTACGATCACGCAGCTACACATCACTGTTGTAGCTATGACCTGCTCGTAAGTCTGCTTCCAACGGGATTGGATGAAGGGGTATTGGCAGATGTCATTACACCCTGACTCCCAGGAGTATTACTCCTTCATGACCCCGACCCGGGTCCTGATGGACCAGACCGATGCGGTGGTATATTTCCAAGGGGTGTTCGATGAGTTGTTCGGGATCTCCTGACGCACGTACGGTTGGATGATTTGTTGGGGTATGCCCAGACCATGGACGAGTTATCGCACCTGCTGCGTAAAGTACTTGAGATCTGCCAAGCGTACGGACTGAAGTTGCACCCCGGGAAGTGTGTTTTTTACACCACCCGGACTGTATGGTGTAGGAAAGAGATTTCGGCGGACGGCGTGGCACAAGCCCCGGAACGGATCCGGGCTTGTGTGATTTGGGGACGCCGCAGACGGCAGCGGATCTCCAGCAGTTCTTGCGTGCCACAAATTGGATATCACGCAGTACACGGAGCTGATAGCCCCATTGACGAAGCTGTTGGATATCGTGGCCAAGGCGGCCGACTCCCGGAAGAATACGTCTTGGCGCGTGATGCGCTGAGTTCCGTCGGGTGGTCCGGGGACCATCTGGAGTGTATCAACCGGTTCACGGAGGCATTGAAACGTATGTCCTATTGCCCCACCCTAACCCGGACAAGCTGGGATGTTTGTATACAGACGCGAGCGAGGGTTTCTGGTGAGCTGTTGCAACACAGGTTCCGGTTCAGGACCTGGCCATACTGGGGTTCGTGAGCGGATCGTTCCCGGGATGCTGTAGGGGTTCCGAATGTTTACGGACCACCGGAACCTGGTGTACATGTGTATGGGGAGGATAGTGACACCGCTGAAGGAAGGCGACATCGACAGATACCCCATTGAATGTCGTCTCGGTCTACAGACTATAAGCGATTGCATTACTTCGCTTAGTCAAGCCGCTGAGCTGTTGTTACCTTTGCCGTACAACTCGTTGAAACGACGAACAAAACTCGACAACATCTTCCGCTTCTACAACTTTAGAGTACGTCGTACAGGCATACTATAAGCCAAATCAAAAATGGTTTTGGCGTTTGAAATATATATTCAAATTAGTCCTTCCAAAAAGTCCTAAATCGTCCTGATTTCACCGTGTAGTGACATAAGGCCAGCGAAATTTTCCATCATATTTGATACAAATTCGAGTTATTTCAAGTAGCTGGCAAATATTGAGGTTTAAATTCCATTATTATATTTTTGCCCTAATTATAAAATATACCGTCCTTGAAATACCGAACTAGCAGTACTACATTGGTACTGTAAGTACCAATCTAGGACTATTTTACCCATATCAGTCCTTGTTAACAGCGGCGTCGTCGACGCCGTCCAAACACTGTAGGTACGCTGACAGGTCCACAACCTTACGCGTCGTATGACAAATGCAATCGTAGATCACACTGCTTGGAAGGCGATCGAATTCACGATCCAGCCTCTCGCGGACGTCGGGGAACTTGGTGGAGGTATTGTATTGACGACCAACACCACCTTTGACATACGACCAAACCATTTCAATAGGTTGCAAGTCGGAGTGATACGGCGGCGTGAAGACGACGTCATGGCCGCGGTCCGTCGCCATCTTCACGATGACAGGTACGACGTTGTCTGCGACGTGTTTCTTGAGTTTGGTCCATAGCGTTGAACGATATTCCCTGGGCTCAGTTGGAATTCCAAGCGACACACAAGCTTCCATCATCTTCGCCTTCGTCCACGATCCCTTAGGCGTGTCGTCAGGTAGGCCTTTATGATATTTCGCATTGTCTAAAACGATGATCGCGTTTGACTTTCCCAGAGCTTCAACGTCATCGAGGAGGCGCCGGAACCAAACCACAAAATAGGTATGGTTGAACATGGCGTGGTAGTCCTTGGGCTGCTTACGTCCACCTTCAAACGCTTCGTAGGTCAAGAGTTTCGAGTTGTCACGGCCATCTGCCATGATGGCAGCAATGAAGCACAGTCTCCGTCCCTTGTGTCTTGGCTTGGAGTCGCAGGCGTCATCAGGGTGGTAAATGCTGTCGTTATGGCGCGCGTAATGGTGATGGATGTAGGATTCATCCAAATATACGACCGGTCGAGGCTGTGAGGACTCAAACGCGGCAGACATGTATTGAATGTATTTATCCCTAGCACTAGCAACATCGTTAGATAGCTTTACCGAATGCATTCCTTTTCTTTCGCCGCGTCGAAATCCCTTTTTTACCAAAAATTGCTGTACTAACCGCAAACACGCATTTCCTTCTTTCTTGTTTGTTGGGTCGAAGGTCACAATGTTGTGCTAAAGGAGCAAACTCATCACATCTTTTGCAACCACTCGTGTACGTGTTAATCGACGCTCTCGAACGAATGATTGAATGATAGACAAGACTTGTTTTGTGTCTGGAATGCGTGTTTTGCGGCTAGATCTATTCGCAGCAACTTTGGCAGCAGTGACTGTCTTAGTACGTTGGTATTCAGACCAGATTTCCTTTACTGAGTGAAGGCTTCTACCGACAAGCTTCGCGATTTGCTCTGCAACACCTACAGTATTGGTATATCGTAGTTGAGCATGCATGCGTAGTATCATTAGACGTTCGTCCTTTGACAAGCTCCGGGACCGTTCACTGTCGACGAAACTGGTGATCTCGTCGTAGAGCTCAGGATTGACTTCAGGCATTTGCAGGTG
>NW_009798341.1:230592-232087 GCF_000520075.1 Aphanomyces astaci | reverse complement strand
TTAAGAATGCAAAATCACAATCATTCTTACATTTGACGCAGCAATTTGTAGAGAATATCCAATTTTACAGAAAAAGAACAACACCATTGAATTCGTCAGAAAAAATTGAGCAGATAAACAATTTTTTGAGAAAAATTTCATCCATGAACGTTCAAACTGGAAAAAAGGTCGGTCGATGCCTTCGACCACTGTAAGCTCGGTAATTTGCAGGAAATATGCATATTTGCCTCACACCAAAATCAAATCTTTAATTGTTAGTGGCATTTCCAAAAATTGGAACATCGACTCGAACAAATGCAGTTGATATTGTTTTCCAACAACATCAACTACAATTTATTCGCGTCGATGTTCCCGATCGGCGCGTTCTTCATTGACCTTAGCTTGTCGTTGGGTCATGCGACTCTGCAACTTACGTTCAAAGCGCCTTTCTTCACGCACCGCAGCATGACGGACATCAAGTCCGTAGCTGCTTTCTTGACGGCTTCAGCAGCTCCGTCGATAAACTTGTCGATCGATCGGCGTTTCTTGGCAACATAGAATTGCATTCCTCCTTCTGGCGTGGTACGTTTCCGTTGTTGACTCAGGTTGCGTAACGTTAACGCGATCGCATCCAACCCAGTGAAGCTTGGACGCTCATCACGTACCCGTGGCACTTCTGGAACGGATTGTTCCAGTTCGCTTGGACCTAAACGGAGATGTCACTACACATCAAATTATATAACATTGCATGTACCGGACGTTTGGGCATCCAATTCTTCGACGCCGTCATAGTTGTCGTCCACGCTAAGGACTACAGCGTCTGCATCAATGTGTCGACTGATGCGTTTGCCACGAACAACGTCATGGGGGCATGACAGATCACCTGTTGGCTAGGGGTGAACTAGGCGAACTAACAAGTTTCAAGGCGTCGACATCGCGAACTGGATACGGGCCAGAGTTATTAGCTGGTTCAACTCTGACCCACGCATTTCGTCCTTCGGGTAGGACCGCTTCGAAGTGATCCAGCATCAACAATCCAGGGCACCACCCCTTTCCTCTTCCTCCCTTGGACATCAATTTGAAAGTGACGGCTCACCAGCCAACCTCATGTACATGTACACAAGAACCCGTTTGTTATAGTATTATTATGCAGCATGAATGCGAGCGACCTGTTACGACGGATTTTAAGGGACACTGAAGTTTTGACACCACTCACTGGCGGCGACGGCTTTGCACGATCGGTGGGTTCCCTGCCTTTCACTAAAGAGGCCATGAGGGCCAGGAGAGGTTTGTATTGGGAAGGGACTTTAGACGGTTGGTCGCCGGTGACGACCAGTCATACAGTCGTCTCGTCGTTGTGCATGTCGACTCCGGTTGTAGCTGGCTTCGCTAAAGCCCGAGTCAAGAAGAAGGTTGCGAGAAGTCTTACGGTCTGACGTTGTGAAGGAACTCGGTGCGGCATTCAACAATGACGTCGCTCAATAAATGGAGTTTGGTCCGTTGCCTACACTGTAGA
>NW_009798341.1:221381-228483 GCF_000520075.1 Aphanomyces astaci | reverse complement strand
AGCTGAAACAGTACGAGTACGTTTTAGTAGGCTCGCAAGGTGAGCCACCTTACGAATTCCATAAATCGTTCTGAATTAAGTCAAATTTTATTTGACTTAAGCTTCATCTTTGTATGGGATAATATATATTCCTTTAAACGCATCTTTATTGATTCATGAATTCGTAAGGCAGGCTGCCTGTTACCAAACTTCTGTCCAATTATATGATAGAAAAAGTGAAATAGGCCAGCCAATAGGATCGTTCGATTCTCTTTGCTACATTGCTAGCTGCAGGCTGCGGCTATTTGGTTGTGAGCTACAGTAGTCGAATTGCGATCCCTTGCTACTACCCGTACGCTTGAGCCTGGGTGATGGTCATAAAGTACGACTTGGTCCTGGCCTTGTCGCAGTATAGGTGGTGGCGCGCCCCGTTGCTCTTGGCATTGTGACGATAAAGTGGTAGGGTTGGGCTCGGGTGCCGTCGCACTTGGCCACGACCTTGGTCGTCTTCATCTTGTCGTCACACCGGCAGTTACCGCGACGAGAACGCTGTTACTCATGTTTACACTGTTGTTGCTGTCGCTGTAATGAATCATACTACGTAGTAGTTTATACAGACTAAACTATCTGGTAGTCGGATATGATTCGCGCGGGCGATGAGAGAAGGTGCAGTGGAGGTGCGAACTCTATCTCCGCCATCGGTCGCTTGTACAAAACTCGACTTGATCACCCTTTCCGATCGCTAATTCGTGCTACGAGCCATTAAAGCCCTTTTGAGAGCCCAGAAACCCCATGCGACGACGCAGATGCCGGAAAACTTGCCGTCGCTAGCTCAGAAACTGGAATAGCTGCTGTATGCCAACGCCAATTACGCCGCGGAATATTACAACCCGTCGACGTTGTTCCATCGCATTTTTCAAATTGCGGAATATTACAACCTGTCGACGTTGTTCCATCGCATTTTTCAAAAATACACTCAAGGGTAGTGTATGAGATGCCCTATACTGCCTTCAAGCCATCGCTGTGCGTTTGCTGTCCGGCACAACAAATCCACGGGTTTTGCGTTTGATTTTCATTGACTAATTTCAGTTAGCTTTACAAGGTAGCAGCCAAGACGCCAGCTACAATCCCCGATACCAGCCACGACGAAGCATAAAGTGATGCCGCGGGGCTACCGTCAGGACATGTGACGGACGTTGCCAACGCTCGATCGCGGGTGCTCCCCGTCAGTCCAGGGTTTGACAGTGCTACCGTTTGGTTGGGCGTGGTGCCCTTGACCCACACACAGCATGGATCGCCCAGCTCCTGACCATTGGTCAGTCCATCACCGTCCGAGTCAAGTTTGCACAGCGCGACTGTCCAGCTCCCGGCCGAGCTAAAGTCCTTTCCGAACGCATTTCGGTCCCCGCCGCCGGCGTCGTTGGTGTGGCCTACGGCCGGGTACCCGTCGACGTTATCGCCGTTGGGAATGAGCGCCGCATATTGCGGTCGGCACAGGACACCCATGGTGGCAAGGGCAACGACGACAAGGAGGGGCAAGTTGTGAAGTCTCATGGGTAGAATGACGGAAATGCGCTACTGGACGAGAATGGCTCGCGGCTCTGCATTCTTACCAGCCTCCATTTCTTTTGTACTAGTACCTTGACTCTATAAATAACCTACTGCTCCTGTACCTATTTTCGGGGGCATATCCTTGGGAGTTAATTACGAGACCCATGGTGGCTACTGTCGTGGTATTCTATCGTCTTTAGGATGTCGTTACCAGGTGTGTCTGTCATAAGCAGAAAATGAGGTTGCGTTGCGCCATGTCACAGATTAAACGCTCGAGTTTCACCAACAACAGTAGCCTTTGCTACCAGTAAATGGAAGCACTTTGATAGATGTGTATATTTATTTTGCGGTTCGTCCTGGAACTGTCGACGGAATCAAAGTTCAAATGTTACTTTTGACTAACTCGTAGTAGTTGTCCATGACGGCGGCGAACTATACCGTACTGGGATGCGTCACCACTACGGGTTGCTACATGTACAGTACATACTGTATGTATTCTGGAACCTGCCTCAGGTTGTTGGAAGGGATGATAACCTCACCCCAGAACCTCACCCCTGTCTGAATTGGCGCGACCAAGAAGTCCTGTAGTACATTTACTTTACATGTCTGAGATATTAATACATATTGTACACTATCCTGAAGCGTACTCCTTGGACCTCGCGACGACCCTTCTCGCACTCGCTCGTTCCGAGTACTTTCGCGGCAGACTGGGGGGTAACCACCTTATCCTACAGCCACAACGAACAGTACCCAGCCCGCATATTGCACCGACATCGCGGGGCTGCTTCCTTGAGGGTACGACACGGAAGTCGCCAACGTTTTATTGCGAGTTCTGCTGACCAAGCCAGGGTTGGACAACTCGAGCGACTGGTGGGGCACGGCGCCATTGGTCCACACACAGCAGGGGTCCCATCAGGCCCTCAGAGTCGAGAGTGCACAGCGACACTGTCCATCCTCACCACCCCACCGAGGCAAAGTATTTGCCAAAGCGATTGATGGCCCCGCCGTTGTTGCTAGACTATGAATAGGTAGGCACCTAGGGCAATGTCGACTAATTGGGTAACGGTCATGTCAATGATTGGCTGAACCGTCGTCGGGTTGACATCGTCAGTTTGATTGATACCCATGCAAACATCCATGACCGAACCATGCTCAAAGGCGGCGGTGAGGTCTGCGTCATCTGCATGGACGTTCCAGTAGATGGTGTGAGTACCATGTGTAGCCATACGTACTGCCGCAGTTGCCTCGGGAGCTGGCTCCTCCGAAGTCCCTCCTGCCCGACATGCAGACACCCTCTCACCCGTGCGCCGCTATTTCAACTCCCCGAGCCGTCTCGGGCGTTCAACCCGACGCTCCTGTTGTACACTTTGGCAGTGATCGTGAACATCTGTCTCTTTGCGACCGACGACGCCCCCAGGTCACTGGCAATCGCGGTTGGGGACGGTATCTTCGTCAGTGTCTTGTTCCAGCGCACGTGGCACTTTGCTTTGTCGTGCCATCGCCAACTGATGGTTTCCCTCGAAGAAATGCAAGATCGGCGACAAGTGTAGAACCCATACGTTTGTACTTACTATTACAACTCAAAGCTTGAGATATCTCCCGACTCGGGCGGCAGCTCCAACTGCATCACCGCCTCCTCATCCTTCCGCTCGTGTGGTTCATCTTCTCCACCGTCACCGTTGAATAACGTTATGGAGTCGGGGGGAAGTCCTCCAGATGTTTCGTATTTTGCCTCTTGAACGAGTGCTCGACGATTACTAGTATGCTTTTTCTGGGTCAGGCTTGGCACGCCGCTACACTTCTTATCACAACCCTCCTCGTACTAGTAATACTAGCGATTTCAGTCACGTACTTGTCATACCCGAGCTTCTTCGGATCGGGCGTCCTACGCATGGCCCGCCATATTTCCCGAGGTGGCAACGCGTCTGTCGATTCAAACATCCGCGATGGTGCTACGGTCGTCTTCACTGGCACAGGGCTATTGAATACACAGTTAGCACTTTACAACAACTAGTAACCCGTTCAACTACTAGTAGTAGTACTACGGACTCGAGAGCTGTCTGCATGGCTTGCTTGGGTACATAGCCAGCGCGAGTGTTGTACGTTTTGCCTCCAAAGACGTCCCATTGCACGTCGTATTGACCTGGCCCCACTGGCGATTGACTGGCTACCAATAATCCCCATAAATATATGACCAATATATATATATATATATATTTGGAAATATATACACATTCGACGCACCACGACCCGAAGCCACCAACGTGGCAAGCATGTCCAGTTGTTTGGCCGTTCCAAATGTGCCTTTTTTCGTCGACCGCTTGACAAAATCCGTGCCTTTGTTGTACGACCCCGGTCCTACTTGTGGAAATCTATAAATTCAGAAAAATATAATATTAGAAATATATTACCAGATTGCTGACGATCGGAGGACATTGGGGACCGCGAACTTGGTTTCCACAGCGCCGGACTGGCCAAAGCATGGGTGAGTTTCCGGAAGGATTGGTCCAGCTCCAAGAACGACTGGTCCAACGCGCCAGGGGATGAATTATGCCGTGGGAAATACTGCTAAAAAACAATCACGAGACGATATAAACAACTTTGAACGTCTACTACAGTCGTATACCTACCATGGGACTTCCACCTCGTCGACATTTCGCGGCAATGCTATGGCTGTCGGGTAAATACTTGGGACCTATCTCCACACCGTAGTATCAATTAAAGTTTGTGATATATACTACCATATATCACATAACATCACCCAAACGTAGCGAGTATTTGGGATGGCGATAATTGTTGTCTACCTGGGCTATCTCCCACTTGGCCCAATGACTCCATATACCCCGTCAAGTCTGGTCGCTTGGCTTTGCTAAAATATCCGTCGTGGCCTTCTTTGCTCATATCGAGCTCCGTGTGGTACGACCCAGGCCCCGCACTCACGTGAATTCGGGGCGGCGGCGACGATGTGCGGAACACCCTAGTCTCTTGCTGGAGCTGTTTCTGCTGATTCTCCCATTGCTCGACCGTGTATACATTTGGAAATGCGCCGGGAACTTCAGGGTTATACATGCCAACGTCCGAGAGTTTCGGCGGGGGGATGGAGCGCGGGGCCGCACCAAATCCATTAGCTGCCGCCCGAAACCTTTGTCTTGCAGCTGCGTCGAAATCGGTCAAGAGGGTGTAGGCCGATGGTCCCTAAATGTATGTAAAGTGAGACGCTGACACTGTATGATTGAAAGGATGGGCGGACAGGCTCCTCTTCTCGACCCGTCGAGAACTTGTGACCAAATCGCTTCTCGGACGTGATCATCGCGGGGAAATCATGTACTGAAACGGACCATGTAACTGCCAGGGTCGGGTTTTGAACGTGCACACAAAAGGTAAACGACGATTAACGTTAGGGTGAGTCTGGACGTAAAAAAAAGGCCAAAAGCTTTGATATTTTGGGAATTTCCAAGAAAATCGGCAAAAAATGAAAAATATCTGAATCTGGATCCAAAATTTGTAGAATTCAATATTTTGCCAAATTTCGCGTTTTTCGCCAAAAAATTAGAAAAGTCGTTCAAGGGACTTTTTTCTGAAAGTTTTTGCAAGATCGTTCGAGATCTGTTTGATCCAGACAAGTCAAAAATAGACGACCACCAAATTCTTCGAATTACTTTGAACCAAATGTTTGAAATATTAATGGGGAAAAATTTGGGGTTTGATCCAGACCCACCGTATAAAGGATTCATTTTAGCCAATCAAATCTATTGGTTCAATCTCTGTGCTTTTGGATTGGTTAAAATAGAACGAATTGCAATTTGGAGATCCGAATGTTGTTTGTTGTATGCTACTGCATCTATCGTCCATATAACACGACTTAAGCTTAGAGCTTACATGCAGCTGCGTCATGCATATTACTCTACGTATATACGTAATAGTATTATATTATGTCATGGTCGTAGCGTTTGTGGTGTACTACATATATACTTATACTGTTAACATAATACTCGGAGTACAGTACTCCGAGTATTATGTGAAGGAATTGTTAGAAGAGATGTCGATACATGGATACATGGACCAATCCGAGCACTTTCATTTCTGATGCACCAATGAGTGTCGAGTATGATGGAATGGACCAATCAAATGAGTGCTTTCAAACCTTGGACCAATCGAATGCATTCAAAATTTGAATTTTTGTTCTCGTGTTGGACTTTCACAAAAATGGCGACTACGTCGACGACGCCGACAGCAACAGCACCCGCACCGCCGCCGCCAGTCCTATCGATAGCCACACCCCATACAAGCATCACGGCGCTGGAGGACCTCAAGGCATGGATGAACACATGCATATCGTCTGTCCTGGATATCTCGGAAGGTATCCATGAGATTGCCGACTCTGACTTTCTGCACGAGCTCGACGTCATGCTTCTCTTGCTGCAAGACGTCCTCACGGGCGACGACGACTTGTCCCGTGCCCAAGCGCTTGCCGTGGATGCGTACGGCGATGCGTCACGGGAGATGGCGGCGTACTTGCAATCCCTCCATCAATCGCACGTGGAATCCTAAAAACGATGGTTTGCCTCCGTGTTTACCCGACCACACGAACAGATGGGGGTCGTCCGTGCGCTCTTGCGCCGCGTGCAGTCGCGGGGCGTGCTCGTGACGCGCGTCTTGGCCATTCCGCAACCCCCTCGCCATCACAAGGATGACGCTACCCCGCACCCTTCATCCGCGGACCCGCCGTCCGCGGAGGACTTGCCCATCGAGTCGACGTTCATCAAGCTGCAGAAAAAGTACATCCAGGAAATGGCGCTCAAGGAATCCCTCGACGAGAAGCGGCACAAGCGCCGCCGCACCCTGTCGACCTTTCACTCTCCCTCATCCAAACTCCCTTAATGGCACAACGATGATGTATTTTGATTACTAACTAGTCTTGTTAATCCATGGGATCAACCTCGGTTTTTCCCACGACATGAAAGTAAGAATGAATGCGGTGGACTTTGTCCCACCCAATGTTATACGCGGGGTGGGTTGGGATTAACCGGTTTGCCCCGTCGCCGACCACGACCCCGCCGTACGTTTGCGCCACCGACAACCCACTCAACACGTAGCACGAATGGTAATGGTCGCGGGATTTACCGGGTTTGTCCCTCAATCCACCTATATCCCATCAGTCACGTCATCACGTTGTCACATATACCTTCAATC
Organism: Aphanomyces astaci; assembly: GCF_000520075.1. Classification (NCBI taxonomy): domain Eukaryota; phylum Oomycota; class Saprolegniomycetes; order Saprolegniales; family Verrucalvaceae; genus Aphanomyces; species Aphanomyces astaci. Next base: position 221,760 of record NW_009798341.1, on the reverse strand, counting down.
TGCTGGCCACACAGCAAAATGTACTGTTGGTGCGCTTGGGTGTGGCTCAAATAGTGACCTAATGACCATGTCACAAAGTTGAGGTCAAACCTTGTCACAGATATCTCGTACTACCTCGCTTTAACGACAGCAGCGCCGGCACCGAGCCCTGCCAAAAGCTATAACAGCCATCGACCAGTTTGTTGGTGCGACCTTGATAGCCCCCTTCGACGGCCATTTGGCGGTGAGCAATGTAATGCTATGAGCAGGGGATGTCGTTAAAGCCAGGGAATATGATACATTCTTTCCGACATGTACAAACTTACAGCCAGCGCGGCTTCGTCGATCGCATCCCAGCCGTCCAATATGCTAAGGACAGCGGAGGCGCAAAAGCTGTACC
>NW_009798341.1:213455-221025 GCF_000520075.1 Aphanomyces astaci | reverse complement strand
CATGAACCAAGGACGAGATGCGTCCATGGAAGCGAAACCTGAAGGCAAGTACTCGAGGCCGCGCACCAGATACGGCACATGTTTCTCTCGCAGCAAGCGCACCTCAAACCGGTCGTTCAGAAACCCGGCCGACTGCAGCTGATGGAGCTCGTGCGGAGGCAACGATTCCAGCGGAACGAAGAAAGACGTGCATAAGGATTCAGTCTCCTGCTGCTGGCGCGTCGTGGACGTCGGCCAGTTGTCTGTCGGAAGGGACTTCGCCGTCAAGGGCGGCGGCACGTTGATCGGCATGATGGGTTGAGCGGTTCTCGGGTCACCCAAGCACGAGCCAATCACATGGATTACAACGTGAATCGAAACTATTATGAACACTAATTATGGTTAATCTGACCAGTCTGTCCCTGATTGGTGGATACAGTAGCCAATCAATTGGGCAGCAATTCACATATTATTCTACTTCAAAGTACGGTAGTTCTATTAATAGAAGACAAAGGGCTCTTCGACGAAGCGATTATCTTCACGTCACAGAGTTGCAGGGTCCCAACACCAGCTCGCTCTGCACGATTCTGATCATCACCTTGCGCTGCAGAGGGTTTTTTAATCGCTGCTATTAACATGTTAAGCCTTCGGTGTTGGACGCGCACTCGCCTGGCGGTTTCATGGCACCTTGCTTGCCCCCCGTATCGTTCACAGTTGATTTCGCCAAAGGGTGTGCGGATAGCACTTCCCTGACCAGCACCCTCCTTCCGACAGCACATGTGCCTACAATAATAATGATCGCTCCCCATGCACCTGTCCGTAACTGGAGGCGGCCGCATCATAGACAGCCACGGCGTGACCGAAGCAGGGAGCAAGCAATACTGTACTAGTCCCACGTTCGGATGAGGGGTGGGAGCGTTGGGAAGCCCATAGTGGGAAACAGTATCTCTTGTGTGGACTACCTTGTGCCTATGTATTGTTACTACGTAGTCCTACAGGGGGTGTACTACCACCTAGCAGTTGGAGCAGTCGAATGCGAGTACTAGTATGTATATAGTATGTATATTGGTGTACCCTGGTGGCGTTAAGGTGAAATGGTGTTGCTTTAGTACACGGGTCATTGCTGTCATCGAAGGTCACCACTCAGGCCCCTGCTATCCAGGACACCAATGGCTTTACTAAAATCGATCTCTTCACTTCGAAGTCGAATTCGTTATGTTGAATGGAAAGGAGGCCAACGCTATCCCAATGCCATTTGTTATTCGACGCATTCGCCACACAACACCGAAGGTACTAACTACGAGTACTAGTAGTAAGTACATCACTGGACATCACTGGGCTTCTTGTTGATTGGGATATTTTGATGAGCACTGTACTACGTACGACCAATCCCAATGACCATATTTATGACGAAGTAACTACTACGCTTTGGCCAATCGTAATCATCGTATCATTTACTAGGGGAGGTACACAATTTCCACATTTTTCAAACGTTCACCAATTTCCAGAACGAATTTGGGTCAAATCTTAGGACTGCTGACAAAACACGGCAAATATATGCACCACAGTTGCACCCATCATGTCCAAGAGGGTGGTGGTGCTCTACAGGTGGATGGCGGCAAAGACTCGCAACGTGGACAAGTACACGGCCATCTACCGCGCCATAGGACTCGACACGTTCACCCTTCTGGCCCAACCCTCGGACTACTTCTTCTACTCGCCCGACTTGGTGCACGAGGCCAGCTTTGCCAAGTTCACCGCGTGGCTATCGACAGACACGAGCATGGCGATCGTGCCGCACATCTTGTCCAACGACGGCGCTCGGTCGTGGGTATGCTTCCAGCACCACGTGACTAAGCACAGGGTGGCCTATACGGTTCCAGCGATGGTTCTGGACTCAACTCCCACGAAACTACCTGAGTACGCGTCGTCCGACATTGCGTTCGCGCTATCGTGACGGCCGTTCCTGCGTGTGTATGAGTTTGTCGCCATCTCGCTCGTCGGCCGCTGGCATCCGCTTGATGTCAACTTTAAGCGCCTCATCCAACACGATGCAGCGGTGCCCAAGCTGTTCTCGTACTCGTCGGCAGATCCCATCGTCCCCGCGAGCCATGTCGAGTACGCCGCAGCCACAGCCAAGGCCCTTGGTATACCCGTGGCCTCCGTCGACTTTGAAGTGTACAACCATGTGTCGCATGTTACCTTCAATCCAGACTTGTACATCCAGGAGACTGCGGGAAATGGTCATATTAGAACGAACTCGATGGAGCTGATGCCTATAATCGCAATGCTACACGATCGGCTTAGTTCTTACTTCACCTGGTTGACAGAAACCTTAGTCGTCGCATCTTCTTTGGTGATTTGGTCGTCAACACAAGAAACCGTTTCAATATTTTTATCATGACGTGAATAGAATTTTTAAAAGCAACACATCAAAACGATGTTATGTGATGTTATATTTGGAAGCAAAGATAAGTAACAAAGTTGATCAACTTGGATGTTATACTTGAGACAGCCACTTTCAAAGCCACACAACATGAGCCAATCTAAACCGACCAGCCCGAGACTCCATTCGCGTGTTCACAAATATTTTCGCTACATAATGACGTATCATAGAGGTCGCTAGGAGATATATTCATCGAGATATTTACTTACAAAGTAGGTTATATTTGCGTTGCTTTGCTACTTTGAGGACTCATCACTCACGCTACAAAGTTGCAATCGGCATATTTCTAGCTTTAAACGATAGCCTGCAACTAAGTTTGCAATATCTACATTCATTACACTGCTCGTAGGCAAGCCGTCAGAGAGATATTCGATGTCAAAGTCATGTACTTTCTAAAGTTAGCAACAAAGTTGATCATAAATTATGATGAACTATTTGAAGCAATGTTATATTATTATGTTTCTCACAATTCAATGTCAAGTCCATTAAAATACCGAGCAGTTTTGAGCTGAAGTTACTACGTATACCATGCGTTCCAGGTCGTTGTGGCTTGTCGAAAGGCCAATCGAAAGTCCGCAGCCCCTAGTGTATCTATCAGGTATGATAAGACCTAGTGCGATCGAGCTGCTTGGTATGCTGCCAATTCATTTGAGCCTCGATGTTTTGGTCATTTCCTGCACCCTCCAGTCGATCCAAGAGTTTTTACCCAAACATGACGTGGGGGTCGGTGTCAAGGCGCCGTTGTAATAGAGCTAACTGCAAACCACGTTGACTGATCTGTCGTCTTGTCGATTGATCTAGTTCGTGAAACGCGTTGATGCTTTTCCGAGCACTACATGGTACATGGTACACTACATGGTATACTGTATGTATGTAGTAACGGCGAATTAGATTGAAACTATATCCTGCGGCGATGGTTCACACCAGTCACATAGCATCGTCCTCCAAGTCTGCACGTAGTATCGAAGTGCACCAGCCACAAACCAGTCACGAGGCATATCACTGGACCCTTCCTGGTCGCGATTGGCAGCCCATGACCTGCAAGGTATGTACAGTCTTCTGTCCCTTCTATTGATACTGAGAAGTGGGTCAATTACACTGTATCAGACAAACGTATCCGCCGTGCACGCTACCTTGCAACACCGCTTACAAACGATGCACGAGACTGCTGTGAAGATTTGCTTCAAGGCTCGACAGAGCAGTCTTCAATTTCATCCTAGCTCCACTTAAAAGCAGTTTCCATCATAAATAAGACTGGTGCAAGGTCGCGTATAAGACGTAGAACAAGGTTACAGTAAGGAGATTTCGCAATGAACGATATCGTTCTCTTTCCGCTCAGGCGAAAAAACCTCTATGATCAAATTCCGGAACGACAAAACCTGTCTACAATTGATGCATATGACCGCAAAATGGCTGGCTGAACGATAGTCTGTCGTTCAAAAAACTCTAGCAATGCATCAACATGTATAAACTTTCAAAGCGCTTGGTGACGAGCTCGACAATCACAAAAATGAGTGTCGAGCACGACACCAAGACGAAGAAATGGTCGGGTATGTGAGGCGGCGCAGCAGAATACACAAGGCCTCTACAGCATGACAACGGTCTCGGCTTGGCGTGGCCACAACGCCTGGTAAGCGGACCAGCACCGCATGATCGGATACCGGCGACGTCAGCGTTCCCTCTTTACAACAAATGAGAAGCTAGGTGGTTCGAGTCGAATGAGTGCTCGCGGTAGACGAAGTTGGGTTAGACTTGCTGAGGGAGTTTCTATGTACTACGGACAGCTATGCCACGCTATTGTGTGTTTTGTTCGCGCTCTGTCGACTACTATGTACTAGCATGTTGTATCGTGCATTACAAAATCAATATGGACTAAAGAGCATTGTCTAGTGGTTCACGTTAGCGTGTTATAGGAACTGGTGCAGGGGCTAGGTGCACCTACAGGCGGTTCATCACAGGGCTCGTTCGACGGACAGAGAGCTGTTGCGCAACGTGTCCAGGTGAAATCGAACGTCCGGGATAACAGGACGTTGTAACAGCTTCCACGGCAGTAACGACAGTCGACGCTAGCGTTGACGTGACTTTGTTTTAAGTACAGTAGCCTGACACCACCAGTGCTGTTCGTTCATTTCGACGTGTGCCCATGCTGATCCTTTATCCGGATATTTTATTCGTATATTTTGATTGAAATATGCTGTTGCGAAATCATAAAATATCTGTCGTTGCCGCTGCCGTTGTCGTTGCGTGAGCTGAACGCGAACAAATAACCGACGATTGCGAAATCTCCTTAGTACCGGTAGTATTTTGTTTACTTCCTCTGTTCCACATTAAACGACTTGCAACGACCCCAAAAATTCATTTCAAATCCAATTTCGATATAGGGTATCATTTTTTAAAGACCATAAAAAATACAGGTGCCGTCTATTGGCTGCCAAGTGCCTGAACTGAAATTTCGCGCTTAATAGAATAGACTTCAAATATCAACCATCCGATTAAAATTACATCACATACTTAAAACAGCTTAATTTTGAATTTGCCGCCACGTAGAATCAAGTCGAACGCATCGGCCGAGAGCTCTCGAGTAGTGACAAAGTTACGATCATCCAACACCTCCAAGCCTTCATGAAGAAGGGGAAACTTCCGCGTGGTGCTTACAAACAAGCAGCAGAGAAACTGAACATGAACCCCCGCACCGTCGGACACCTTTGGCGCACGTTTTTCTCCCGTGGCACCACAGTGTCCAACAAAGCTGGCTAGCTTGGGCCCACGCAAATCTATTCCACCGACCGCGTCCAACGGCTCGTTCAAGCCGTACACGCCGGCCAATGCTCCACCTTCCGCGACATGGCGGAAGCTACGGGCTTGACCCTGGGGACTCTGAGTCGACACCTTAAGAAGGAAACGTTGCAACGATGCTCAACACGCATCAAGCCTTGATGGATGCTAACTCGGACGAACGCACCGCATTTTGCCACTCGCTAGCCGGTTTACTCGAAGACCTCGAACTATGGGATGTGCTGCACCTGGACGAAAAATGGTTCGACGCAGACAAGGATCGTCGAAAGATCTATCTTGTCCCGGGTGAGATGCAGCCCCGGCGATCTGGGAAGAGCAAGAGATTCATCCACAAGGTGATGTTCTTGGGTCCCGTTGCTCGCCCTCGCTACGATGAGACCCGCGGTGTTTTCTTCGACGGCAAGATTGGCATGTTGCCGTTTGTGCGCCTTGTGTCGGCCACCCGCAACTCTCGCAACTGACCAGCAGGAATGCGTCGACAGCCGCACAACAGCCCTGACCTAATGTTCTGGACCTTGGCTTCATTGCCTCTATCTAGTCCCTACAGTACAAGAAGATGAGTCGGACGGAGGATGACATGACCCGTAACACTATGGTGGCATTCGACGAGCTGAACTACGAGAAGCTGGAGAACCTTTCAGGCAGTGATGCGGCTGGTTCTCGAGCACGGCGGCGAGAACCGCTTTGCGTTGCCCCACCTGAAGAACTCAGTCTTGAGACGCGCTGGTCTTCTGATGTCGAATGTTTCTTGCCCTGTTTCGTTGTTTTGTAGGTTAGGAATTACTGACCAATTGAATCGTTGTATTTTGTTGTGAGCGAATAGATCTATTTCTTCACAGTATTGTGGAAAAAGTGTTTTTTTCTTATTGACGTAGTAAGAGCCTGTTCGGGGAAAATACCGAGACAAAAAATTCAACCAGGACGAAATCATAACCGGATTTTTTATCCGGTGTCATTGTGCGGATGACCATTTCGTGTCCGGGGAAGAGTTCTGGTATACTCGTGGTTTTGTCATGGTGAGTGGTGGTGCGTGTGGCTGTCCAGTTGGCGGTGGCAACGGTGCGTGTGGCTGTTTCGCTGATGGTGTGTGTGGCTGTATTCAGTGTGCTGTGTGTGGCTGCCCACATTGTGACAACGGTGGAGCCCGAACCTGTCCTCCGGGTGGTGTGTGTGGCTGTCCTGCGGGTGGTGTGTGTGGCTGTCCTCCGGGTGGTGTGTGTGGCTGTCCTCCGGGTGGTGTGTGTGGCTGTTTACATTGTGGCACTGTTATGTGTGGCGGCCTTTCTGATGGGGGTACATGTGGCCGTCTTAACGTTTATGCTGCTTTGGCTGGAAGCATTGCTGCGGCAGCTGTGTGCATTGCGATGTCATCTGTGACCCGCACGGAGAAGTACAATTTGCTAACCGTGACAGAGATTGACTTCCAAGCATTCTTAGTCGATCCAGTGTACGACCGATGGTTTATGGACAATTTACGTTGTAATCAAGTGTCCTTTGTCGAGTTATGTGAGTTACTGCGGGTGGAAATGGCGCAATACAGTCTCGACAATTACACCAAATCCCACTCGTACGAAAAAAAGGTGGTTGTTGTGCTCTACTTTCTGGGGTCCCAAGGTGGATACAGAGAAGTTGCGGCTGTGTTTGGGATGTCCAAATCGTGGTGCCAGAATATTGTGCACTTTTTGCTGAGGTACTTGCTGGAATGGCGTCGTCATGGATACACCTTCCAACATCGGATCTGGAGTGGCAACAAGTTGAACTTGGGTTCCGTTCAAAACAAAACATGTCGGGTATTGTGGGGGCTATCGACGGAACACTAATTGAAATCCAACGTCCAAAGGACTACGATGGATTCTACAACAGACATGGGGACCCATCACTCAACGTCCAAGCCATGGTGGATCATACTGGCGCATTCACTAGTGTTGACATAAGACCTGGGTCATTTTCGGACCGCCGGATCTGGAAAATGTCAACGTTGGGATGTACATTCCGAACTAAATTTCCAAGTGGCTCATACATCATTGGGGACTCTGGCTATGCATTGTTTCCATGGCTCATCGTGCCGTACCTTCCACAGGAGGAGCCAAACAAGACATTGTCATCGTGCCAACGCCACTTCAATTACATACATTCAAGTACGCGAATGGTTGTTGAATGCGCATTTGGCCGGCTTAAAGAACGGTTCCGCATGCTCAAGATTCCGATGAGTGAGAAATCAATCACGCAGACCTCCCGCAATGCCATGGCGTGCATGGTGCTACACAATATATTACTTCGACTCCACGACCCATTGTTCAACGAACCAGACAGTGAACGTGACCGCAACATTTATTGTCAACCAGAACG
>NW_009798341.1:204058-212899 GCF_000520075.1 Aphanomyces astaci | reverse complement strand
TACAGGTCACCGAGTCGTTGGACCACTTGGCTGCTGTCTTCCCGCTCACTGCAGCAGGGTGGCGGCCTAGCTTTGAGCGTTTGATCGCACCACTGGTTCCGTTGTTGTTGCCTAGGACCATAAGGTTACCTTCTATTGCATTGAGAACATCAGAAACACTTTGAATATCACCTTTACCGGTCAGTATCAGACCTCCTTCATCGTCCACCACAGGTTCATCTCCGCGTTGACTCGCTTTGCGACTCATCCCGTCAATTGAATTGTGAGTGCCTTGTATCCGGAATCCGCATGCGTCGTGGTTGGCCCATGGTGACCAAAAACCGACACGGGGGGTCTCTGTTCGATATCGCAAAATCCAGACGAAATTCAACCAAGACACATCCGGATTCCGGTTGCGTCTCGGTAATTGCAGTTTCAATCCACCAATCAGATTGCGTTCCATCATGGATTTTTGTCTCGGTATTTTCCCCGAACAGGCTCTAATGTGGAACAGAGGAAGTATAGTACTAGTATTACATTAACGTTAGGGGTAACATTTAAAATGTCAATGTTCCATTTTCTGGTAACAGGAAATATTGCAATATTCAGGCCCAAAACGTCATTTTGGGGCCGAATTCAATGAATCTGATTAAAATTGCTTGAAGCGTTTTAACCCCCAAATCCACTAAAACTAATTGGGATTTACTCGTTATTTTGGTTAATCCCAGTTTTCGAGAAAACGGAATACTCTGTTAGAGGTTGAGCACGTTGAGGTCCGGACTGTTTGGAGGCTGCCGACGAACCACAAACGTCCAACCGTCGGTGGAAACTTGCGCGAGAGCCGCATCGTCGATCGATCGGTGGGGAGTAGCGTTGTCATGCTGTAACACGACTCGCTTGTTGGAGTTACAGTATTTCTCCTTGACGGCAAGTACAACTCTGTTGAGCACATAATCGCGGTACGTGGCGGCGTCAACATTTATGACGGTTGTCACTATCGTTCCAGCAGGTCGATCGCGTGAATTGCGTACAGCGGGGGCTTGGGAAACAAATGGCCACATGCCGATCTTTCCATCAAAGCCATCCTCTTCGCACGGCCGAGCGAACGCACACAGAAACATGAGCTTCGGAACGAAGCAGTTGGACTTGCAAGCACGGAATCCAACATCCTCACCTTCCACCAGATACGTCTTGCGGAAGACCTTGTACCACTCCTCATCAAGATGCACGATGTCCCACATGCCCAAAATCTCGACTTCGGGCATGGTGCCGGCCCTGGCGGCACAGCGTCGACAGCATTGTAGCCATCGATAGCAGCTTGGGTAAGCGCGACTTGGACCCCGCAGTGGCAAGGCGCTCTTGCTTGTTCGCCTCCGTGAGGTGGGGTTTCAGACGCGACAAGCAGCGGTGCATGATTCCATCCTTGAGGGCACGACTGAGATTGAAGGTGGTCAGTTCGGTGGCTTCGGACATCTCTCTTAATGTGCTGCGTTGTTGGGAAGGTACTTGTCTTATTAGCGCCTTTATCTCTTGGGCTGAATGGCTAATCTTGGGTCCAACGCGGCCGAGCTTGAGAGACTTCGTTGCCAATCTTGAATCGGCTCCACGTACGGTGCTTCGGTCTAGTTGGAATTGCTCTGAAACCGCCTTGGTTGTTCCTCGTGGCAACTTGCCCATGACCATGTTGACTTGAAAAGTGGTGGCTACTTCACGCTTGACAGCAGCACTCAATTCACGTGTCGGGCGTGGGGGAGTGCTCTGGCGGGAAATTCAATTGTGGACACAGGCCCCGTGGTTTTATTCAATTTTATTATTATTAATTTAAATTGATCTGGTGGTGCTAATGCCTTGTCGATATTGACCACCCAAACTTTGTTTTGGTGCTACCTTGCCAATGGACTTTACCTCCAGTTTTTGATTCTCTATTTTTCGTGATATCCAATATCAAATTTGGCCCAAAAATGTATTTTTGGGGACGCTTCAAACCCTTATGATGCCAGTAATAGCTAACAGAGGAAGCAGTATTTTTGAAATGTTAGCAATCGCACCCTAAACAAGAAATACCTCTTCAAAATGGAGGTAAAAGGTCCATTTAGTAATATACTTCCTCCATTCCGTAAAACCAGAGACATATAACTCTCAAATCAATTTCTGTGTCAAAAACCTCCAAAATCGAACGAAATTTGGACCAAAGATAGCCAATGAAACGACAAGAACGGGCTATTTTCAGATTTTTTTTATTGCTTCTTGCCGCTTCACAACCAAGGATCAAAGTTCTCGGCCAAGGACAGCGAATCTATAAACTTACGTAACTCCGCCATTTCGCATCCAATCAAGCTCAAATCACGCGCAAACGACTCGTCTCGTTCCGTAGATATAGATAGCACACGACGAACCACGACCTTCCCAACGACCAACGGTAGAGTTTGTACCACAATCTTCTGGAGAACAAGCAAAACGGGCGCCTGGCCAAGGGCTAGGCCGCAGAGCTCCTTCAGAAGTATGGCATCTCAAGGCAGACGCTCTCAAAGTTTTGCAATCAAGGACCCTGTCTGACGTGGCCGTGATGAATAAGGGTCGATTGGGGCGGCCACCCAAGCGCACCATGGACGTAGTCGAGGCAGCCGTGAAGAGTGTCCCTCCGCATCTGCGCAAGACATTTGCTATGTTAGCAGCATCCAGCGGCAACCCATCAACTACGGATTGGCGCGTGCTTCAGACGAAGAAGCTTCAATGTCAGAGCAGACGACTGAAGCCGATGGTGACGGAGAGGCACAAGGCCGACCGCGTTGAGTTCGTTCGGTTATTTGTTCATGCGGCATCCAATGTCCAGATGCGGTGGGACGACATGCTCGACCGCGTGCACATCGACGAAAAGTGGTTCTACCTGACGCTGGTGAACCCTCGGTACTACCTCTGGCATGATGAAGCCGTTCCTGTCCGCAAGCGTTCATCGAAGCGTCACATCATCAAGGTGATGTTTTTGACAGCCGAGGCAAGGCCGCGCTTTGAGGACGCCCTGAGGAAGATGTGGGACGGCAAAATCGGCATGTGGCCCTTCGTGTCGGTTGTGCCAGCTCAACGAAAGAGCAAAAATCGCGAGCGTGGAACTCCGGTGGCTGTGACCGGCGTATCTGCTGGAGCATGTGATCTCGACGATCAAGAAGATGTGGCCCGGTCAACGCAGTCAACCGATCTACATCCAACAAGATAATGCTCGGCCTCATGTTGAAGTCGACGACGCTGCCGTGACGTTGGTGGGTTGTTCAGATGGCTGGATGATACACCTTGTGGCACACGTCCGACATAACAACTACCGAGCGCAGCACAAGGATTTCTTCACACGAATGGATTAATTCGTAGAATACCATTTGAATGCCATATTTCCCTCATCTCCCTGCAGATTGTGCAGGCGTACATGCGGGAAAGGCGCGATACAGGTCAGCGATTTCTCAATGCATACTGCACAACGAGTCACGAAACTCTCCACTCCTCATAACAACCAATACTATCTACAACACCTTATTGCATGTCACCTGAATCAAAAAGTGTAGAGAAAGATAACCTCGAACTTGCCAAATTCGTCGTATTTCAAGAACAAGCGTGTACGTGCGGGTAAGATGCCTTATGACAGAGTGAGCTGTGCATGCGTAGGCCATGCTGCATAGGCTGAGCTAGTAATGGGCTATCTTGTAGTATCAGTAGGATTGCGCTAAGTATCACGCGGTTCGAGAAAAGCGACATCGAAGTTCGTCCATCTTCGATATATGCGCATGTCGACATGCCGTCGGAGTACCACAAAACATGCACATGCGCAATACAAATATTGCATCCGCAAACGTGATGCAGTATCCGGAACTGCTCTGTTTTCAATGTGAAACGGCGCGAATTTTCTGAATATGCAAACACTACACTTGCAGCGAGCGATAGAAAACGTATCAGTACAACAGCCAAAGTCCCTCTCCAACAAGTTGGATGACTCCGACGAAATTCCAGAATTTGCTTTCGCCATGCAGAAATGCCTCGATTTTGGCCTTACATAACTTCGTGTTATGATGAGTTTTCGTCCAGTTCCCGCATCTCCCCGGACGGGAACCCCTTGGGGAGGCCGAATTAACAGTAAATTGCAAACTGAGGTCACTTACTACTTTTACTTGCGCCCCATCTTCCCGGCGGTGCAGCTCGTGCTCACGTTCACGCTGGTCATGGCCTGCGTGTGGCTACTGGACAAGACAGTCCAATCCATGGCCATCATCCTCGTGGCCGGGACGCTCTTTGGGGCCAACATCCAGCTGCTGACCGTCCAACAGGGCTACTTTGACGCCAGTGTCAAGGAGAATCCGCTACTGCACCTGTGGTCCCTGGAGTGGGGTAGCTGTCATGAAGGGGCACTTTGGCCGTATTTCGCCGAGGTTCGGTCGCTTACGGATAATAAAGAGGTTTCACAAGTCATCTATAATGTATCATCACACCGGAAGTTTACCTGTAAAACCTTATTAAGTTTACTGCAAAACTTGATTAACAATCAGGCAGACATACCTTACGCTTGCTACTGTTCCATGATAGGACCCGCGTCTTTGGGATTTTCCATGCTCTATTGCTCAGAAGTACTTTCACGACCTCTCATTAGTGATGTGCTCGACGCTATGACAAATGCCACAGCAAACGCTGCCGCTATGGGTTCAGGCCCCAGGCTACTTATGGGGTTCGAGAGCATCGCGTGGGCGATCGGCGGTGCCAGGGCGCTCACCCCTTCGGGGCCAAGCGGCGATGTCGGCGGCGGCGCAATTGCAAGTGACGCCAGGCGGGTTTTCGGTGCTCCCTGCGAGCGCCTGGTCGAGCGTATGGACTTCGCCAACGTGGCCGCGCGAAGATGCGCAGGTGCGGGAAACAGCGGTGTAGGTGGCGGTGCGGCCGACGAATCCGTTCGCGGGGTACAGTCGGCCAACAGGATGGTCAATTGACAGCGGCGGAGCGGCAATCAGCCGCAGATTATCGGGCGGGGGCGCGGGCGATTGCGGCGCCGCAACAAGTGGTGGTGCCGATGTCGAGGACGGCGACAGCTGGGGAGTCGGAGGCGGCGGAAGAGGAAGAGCCGTCGTGGGATCCGAAGGATCGGTTGCCGTCACTTCATCGGTCGTAGGAGTAGATAATAACGGTAAATAACGTTTGAGTTTACCCACATAGAATGTTGGATGGATCTGCCATGAGGTGGGCAGGTCAAGCTTTTAGTTTGGTGGCACTGACCACGCGAAGGACGGTAAAGTACATTCCAACCGCTCGTGCGCGGGATGCATGGGCGGGCACCGCCGACTTGTGGAGGAGAACTTGTTCGCCCACGGCGAAAGACGCGAGGTTAGAACGGCCATGTTTGTTGGCTTGAGTTGATTGGCGCTGCTGAGCGGCAGTGATGCTGTCATGGATCTGTTGTATAACAGAGACGCGACGAGAGAGGAAACTCTGAATGGTTTCGAGAGTGCGGCTGGGGGCGTTGGAAAGTACGTCTGCAGAACGGAGCCGCGAAGTGACTCCACCCCCACTGGAGATCGAACCCTCGAGCATAGGAGGGAGGCGGGGGTGTTGGAGATGGACCGCATAATGCGGCGAAAAGCCAGTGGACGCCTGAACTGAGGCATTGTAAGCAAAAACCGCGTGCAGTAGCGTGACAGCCCAAGAGGAACCTGTAGAAACGGAGTAGCTCCGGATGATATCTTCGAGGACGCGGTTGGCGCGTTCCGTTTGGCCGTCGGACTCGGGGTGATCCGAAGTCGACATATCGAGCGAGGTGTCGCAGAGGGGGCGAAGAGGGTGGGCCAAAACTTCGCCATGAACCGCGGGTCGCGGTCCGAAACGATGGAGCGAGGCTGGCCAAAACGACAGAAAACGTGGTCGAAAAAGAGGCGAGCGGCATCCGCGCCGCTCAGTGTGTCCCGAACGGTAACGGCAATAACGTACTTCGACGCTCGGTCGACACAAACCATAATGCCGGTGTTGCCGCGGGCGTCGCGGGTCAGGCCAAACATGAAATCCATGCTGACGGACGACCAAAGTTCGTCGGGAATAGGCAGAGGTTAGAGTGGAGCCCGAGACGAGGCGGTGATTTTAGTGCGCTGGCAAGCGTCGCAATGAGCGACGTAGCGCACAACGGATTTATACATGCGGGGCCACCAGTATAAACGCGCCAGGACCGCGTGCATTTTGTCGCGGCCGAAATGGCCGCCGCTGGGGGAGTCATGGTAGGATCGAAGGAGAATGAGGCGCAGTTGCGCGTCACCGGGCACAACAATGCGCGGCGGTGAGTCCGCGGTGGGTTGAAACATCAAAGGCCCGTCGGCGAGGGCGAAGCGGTGTAAGGCCGACGAAGCACGGTGGGGTTTGGGGGAAACGGGGTCGGTGAGCGCCGCCAGGCGCGACGAGCAGTCAGCGTCAAAGGGGTACGCTGCACGAATTCGATCGTGAAGACCCGACGTTAAAAGACCAATCGTGGTCAGTTCGAGATCGGGACGCCGAGAGAGGGCGTCGGCCAGGACGTTGTCCTTCCCAGGCTTGTACTGTACCGAAAATGTGAATTCGGAGAAGAACAAAATCCAGCGCGCCATCGATGTGAAAGGTGGGGCGTGTTCGTCGCTGTGCGTAAGGACGCATGATCGGTGTAGATTACGAAGGGTTTACCGCCGAGTAGGTAGATGCGGAACTTGGTCAGGGCGTACTTCATGGAGAGAAGTTCCAAATCGTGGACTGGGTTTGCCCGCTCAGCCGCGTGAAGTTAGCGGCTTTGGTAGGAGACCGGGCGAGGGTGACCGGAGGAGTCAAGCTGCATTAGGCAGCAGCCAATTGCGAATTGCGAAGCGTCGCAAACGACGGAAAAAGGTTTGTCAAAATCCGGGAGCGCCAAGATCGGGGCGCGTTGAAGGTTGGTTTTGAGGCCGTCGAAAGCCTCCTGACAAGCGGAGTCCCAAACCCAAGGGGCGTCCTTGAGGAGAAGCCGGAACAACGGCTGGGCGATGTCCGCAAAGTTTTGCGAGTATTTGTGTAGATACGTCGCAAGGCCCAGCCAGCGACAAAGATCCTTGACGGAGGAGGGGATAGGCCACTCTGAAATGGCCTTGATCTTTTCGGGATCAGCCCGACATCCGTTCACACCCACTAAATCTCCCAGGACCGGGATTTCGTCAACGCCAAACATACATTTGGCGAGGTTGGCATAGCGTCCGTTGGCACGGAGGACTTCAAGCACCTTGCGGAGGTGGCCGCGGTGAACGTCAAGATCGGATTGCGTGGAGGATGCGCAACTGTGAACATAAATGTCGTCGAAGAACGACGGTGCGAAGTCGCGAAACGCGCGGAACTTCGCGGTAACCATTCGATTGAACGTCGCCGGGGCGTTGGACAGACCCTGTGGCATGACCAGCCACTCCCATAACATGCCACGCGGCGTAGAAACCGCCGTTTTTGGGACGTCGCATAGACGCATCAAGATCTGGTAAAAGCCATCGCGAAGGTCGATGGTGGAGAAAATGGTGGATCGACCCATGCCGTCGATAATAACGTTCAATTTGTTAAAGGCGTGTACAATACGCCATTTCCCACCGGGCTTCTTCACACAGAAGGTCGGGCTGCTGTGAGGGGAAATGCTCTTGCGGACGTGACCCGCCGCCTTGCGGGCCGCGAAGAATGCGTCGATGGCATCGACTTGGTCGTGAGGAAGCGGCCATTGCCGCGTTACACAATACTTTGGGCCGGGCACGAGGTCAATCTCGTGTTGAACGCCCTTGTCGACTGGGAGGCGACACGGTACCTCGTCGGGGAAGAGATCCTCAAATTCTTGGAGGAGGTCGAAATAGGGCTTGGATCGCAGGGAGTCCCACGTCTGGGACTTCAAAGGAGCCGCGAGGACCGAGTCATCTGCAGTCGAGGTCGAAAAGAGATCCATCTCTTCTTCGACTGTGATCATCGCCAAGGCGGCGATATCGTGGGCGAGGAGAGATTCCACGAGCGACTGGCTCATCTCTGTCAGTGCCAGGATCTCGGAAGACGTCCGAGGGAGTTCGTGCAAGTTACACGTTTCTTCGATAAACGTGGCTGCCAAGGTCGAGGCAGCTATCGGGGGCAGTAACGGAGCCTCACCGATAACAACAGAGGGCGACTCTGTTGGGGGCACGAAAGGGGTAATTTGCAAAACCGTGGTTGGGTCCGTTGGGACCGCGGGCGCTGGGGCCAATGAGCGCGCTGCAGGGCTAGGAGAGGCGAGGTCATTACTCATCGCCTCTAGCGGAGGGCCAAGCGGATTGGTGGTGGACGGGGGAAGGCGATCGGCAGCCCGCCGACGAATCCAGGGTAGGCTCGCGTTGAGCCAAGTAACCTTGTGCACGGATTTGGCCTTCCGGTCACTCCATAGCTGGTGGGACTCCAGCCAGGACATCCCGATGATGAGATCCCATCTCTCATCGAGGTCGATAACATAGAACGTTTCGACCGAGTCGAAACCGTCGACGATTATGCGTGGTTGAGACGCAGTGTGGCCGTCGGCCATCTTGACGCGAACCCTGTCGGAGAGATCCGAAGTGGGTAAGCGGTTGAAGCGAGAGAGAGTGGAGCGGCTGGCGTAGTTGTTCGACGCCCCACAATCGATTAAAGCAGAGAGCCTGGCTGGGAAGCCAGGCACGACAAGTTCCAAACAAATCATTTTGTTGGGTTGGAGCCCAACACGACACAGAAGAAGGTCTGTGTCCGAGGCTAGGTCCTTAGAGTGTGTCAGCACGCCACACACCTCCAAAGGACCTAGGGTGTCCCCAGTAGGTCGCCTCGCGCCTACTGGGAGCGGGGCGGAATGGTGGACGTGAGCCACCATGGCGTTCATGA
>NW_009798341.1:200428-203958 GCF_000520075.1 Aphanomyces astaci | reverse complement strand
CATTCGATTGAACGTCGCCGGGGCGTTGGACAGACCCTGTGGCATGACCAGCCACTCCCATAACATGCCACGCGGCGTAGAAACCGCCGTTTTTGGGACGTCGCATAGACGCATCAAGATCTGGTAAAAGCCATCGCGAAGGTCGATGGTGGAGAAAATGGTGGATCGACCCATGCCGTCGATAATAACGTTCAATTTGTTAAAGGCGTGTACAATACGCCATTTCCCACCGGGCTTCTTCACACAGAAGGTCGGGCTGCTGTGAGGGGAAATGCTCTCGCGGACGTGACCCGCCGCCTTGCGGGCCGCGAAGAATGCGTCGATGGCATCGACTTGGTCGCGAGGAAGCGGCCATTGCCGCGTTACACAATACTTTGCGCCGGGCACGAGGTCAATCTCGTGTTGAACGCCCTTGTCGACTGGGAGGCGACACGGTACCTCGTCGGGGAAGAGATCCTCAAATTCTTGGAGGAGGTCGAAATAGGGCTTGGATCGCAGGGAGTCCCACGTCTGGGACTTCAAAGGAGCCGCGAGGACCGAGTCATCTGCAGTCGAGGTCGAAAAGAGATCCATCTCTTCTTCGACTGTGATCATCGCCAAGGCGGCGATATCGTGGGCGAGGAGAGATTCCACGAGCGACTGGCTCATCTCTGTCAGTGCCAGGATCTCGGAAGACGTCCGAGGGAGTTCGTGCAAGTTACACGTTTCTTCGATAAACGTGGCTGCCAAGGTCGAGGCAGCTATCGGGGGCAGTAACGGAGCCTCACCGATAACAACAGAGGGCGACTCTGTTGGGGGCACGAAAGGGGTAATTTGCAAAACCGTGGTTGGGTCCGTTGGGACCGCGGGCGCTGGGGCCAATGAGCGCGCTGCAGGGCTAGGAGAGGCGAGGTCATTACTCATCGCCTCTAGCGGAGGGCCAAGCGGATTGGTGGTGGACGGGGGAAGGCGATCGGCAGCCCGCCGACGAATCCAGGGTAGGCTCGCGTTGAGCCAAGTAACCTTGTGCACGGATTTGGCCTTCCGGTCACTCCATAGCTGGTGGGACTCCAGCCAGGACATCCCGATGATGAGATCCCATCTCTCATCGAGGTCGATAACATAGAACGTTTCGACCGAGTCGAAACCGTCGACGATTATGCGTGGTTGAGACGCAGTGTGGCCGTCGGCCATCTTGACGCGAACCCTGTCGGAGAGATCCGAAGTGGGTAAGCGGTTGAAGCGAGAGAGAGTGGAGCGGCTGGCGTAGTTGTTCGACGCCCCACAATCGATTAAAGCAGAGAGCCTGGCTGGGAAGCCAGGCACGACAAGTTCCAAACAAATCATTTTGTTGGGTTGGAGCCCAACACGACACAGAAGAAGGTCTGTGTCCGAGGCTAGGTCCTTAGAGTGTGTCAGCACGCCACACACCTCCAAAGGACCTAGGGTGTCCCCAGTAGGTCGCCTCGCGCCTACTGGGAGCGGGGCGGAATGGTGGACGTGAGCCACCATGGCGTTCATGATTGAAACGGTTAGGTGGGACGCTCAGAGGGCGACGCGAAGGGGTATCGGACGCAGTACGGGAGGAACCGTGTGAGGGCGGGGCGGCTGACGACGCGGGAGAAGTGTCCCGGGCGACCGCAATTGAAACACGCGCGGTCGTCCGATGCCTGGGCGAGCATGGAGACATCCATGTCTCAGGACGCCGCGCGTGCGTGTGCGAAGGAGGAGGAGAATGATTCCGAAAGCGCGATTCGGACGGCTTCTTCAAAGGTGTTCGGGTAGGCGCGAAACAGCTGTGTGCGCGCCGGGCCTTGGTTGAGACCGTCCATGAACACGGTCACCCGTAGGGGCCCCGGGAGTGACTCTTCATCGTTAATGTTCGCAGCCAAGAAGCGAAGATCATGGATGAACTCTTGAAGGTAGCTTTTCCCTTGCTTGCAAGCCAGATATTGCGAGCGATAACGAAAGTCGCTGTTGGGTGGCAGGAACATTGCATTGAGTTCGGTCTCAAAGACCGCGAAAGATGGGAAGCAGTGGCGGTCCGTCAAACCGTTTGGAGAACGCCCAATCTTCCGCACGACCCTTCAAATGCGACATCGCGAAAGCTACGCGGGTGGCGTCGTCGGAGATACGCTGAGCGTCAGCAGCAGTGCTGGCTTGTAAAAACCAACGGAGGATTTTGTCCGACTCCACTCCGCCGAATATGGCAACATCCAGCTTGATCGACTTCAGGCGAGAAGTCGATGGTGTTTCCGACTCCGAAGCGCGCGTGAAGCGCGCGTGAAGCGCGCGATCTCATCGTGAGCGATTCGCAAAGAATCTTGGAGGGTGCAACCATGGGACGACATGGTGGAGGCTTGGTCTTCTAGGGTCGCGATTTTCTCGCGAGCGACGCGAAGAGAATCTTCAAGGTTTCGCCCGTGCGAAGACATTTGGGCGACTTGTTCCTCCAATGCCTTCTGGGCGGCCGTAGCTTCGGCAACCGACAGATCAATCGTGCTACCGATGCCTTGTATCGTTGTCGCCAAAACCGCGACGCAAGAGGGCGAGGACCGCTTGGTGGGCTGTGGTGTTGGTGGAGGACATAATGTTGGTCGACTAGACGAACGTGGAGTGCTACCAGGTGAGAGAGCGCGCAGAAGAAGACGCAGGAGATGGTAGAATCGAGAATGAATTGGTGGCGTTAAGACTACTACGCTATCACCAAGCTACGCGCAACCAATCATTGATGTATCGTCGGGGGAACACCTTGGTTGCGCAAGAGGACTTGTTGGTGTGCAAAGCGACACCTTGGACTGAAGAGGTGTCGACTAGTCATCCGGTTAGTAACCGGATGACGGGCACGGTTACATGTATAATCTTCGGTTTTTACTTCGCTCAACGCTTCATACCTCGTCCTTCGACCGATCTTCTTCGAAGTTCGGTCCTCGTCGTCGCGACCATTGATGTGCCGATTTTTATGCTTGAGTTATGTATTGAAATTGAAGGTTTCAACCTATTTCAATAACATACGATTACCATTTTATAAAGGTTTATACAATTCAAACAGGTATTAATATCATGTATAGAAGTACTTTTAAACACCAATGTTAGGGTTCGTAGCGTGAATTTATACAGGTATCATTTGTCTAGAGGTTGCATTTTGTCCAATGAAAATCGATTTAGGGTTTGATTGGATGAATAAGTCGGCACATCAATGGTCAAAGAGAGGAGACACAGGGTTGGCAGAATGCACAACTAGAACTCATTGGACGACTTCCAGCTGTTTACAGGGAACGACGCTGAGTAACGGCGTGATGAGGACTTGTGATTGGACAGAGAGGCGGTTCGAATTGGCCAATTGAGGATCACAAAACCAAAATATAAAAAAAGTATCGAATGAAAAAATGAGCTGTGAATATAAGATTACAAAGGATATAAATATAAAGCGTAATTAGTACTAGGAAGACATCGATGCCATGGTTTTCAAGTTCTCATTCTTGCAGGAAACTAATTATCACAAGGGATCAAGGTCATAAAAATGCCTATTACACATAATGCGCGACACA
>NW_009798341.1:194825-199315 GCF_000520075.1 Aphanomyces astaci | reverse complement strand
AGTTCTCATTCTTGCAGGAAACTAATTAACACAAGGGATCAAGGTCATAAAAATGCCTAACGTTACACATAATGCGCGACACATATAGTCTGTGGATTTGCACCTCCCATGGGGACCAACAAAATGTGACATGACCGCTTATAAAAATACTATAATTTAATACTCTATTCAAGTAAAGAAAAAAAGTATACGGTATGGGTCAATGGAACTACAAGCCATAGAATACACAACTCCCCCCCAGTATCTCCCTTGAACAGACGCGCAATGCTCACTCCACGAATCCCGGTATGTCCGTCTTGAAATCTTGTGTCGAGGCTTCGTTGGCAGCACTGTGGCTGTAGATAGCACTGACATTCAAGGTTATCAAGTAGTGGGGTGGAAAGTTGTTTAAATTGTGCCGGGAAAAATCCCGCCAATCATAGTCGAGGTAACGATATCGCTGATTATTATTGGCTGATTTGAAATTTTATTCCCGCGCCGTTACTCAGCGTCGTTCCCTGTACCATGGTGCTAGTATACATCAAACTGTTTCTTCGGAGCGACGAGCTGGTTCAGTTGAAAGGTAGTGACATCTGCTACGAGTTGACTGTGGTCGACACTCTGGGGTTTGTGGAAGCTATGGCGTTCGTTGTACAGGGAAAATGTGACAAAGCACCAGTGACACTGATGCTGTGGTCCGATGAGACGTTGCCAGTTTTGTGTCCTATCCGGCATCTCTTTGTTCTGATTGGCGCATTTGGTATCAGCTCTGGCGGGTTCCTGTTTGGTGGCAAAACCCATGACCATATATTGGCGTCAACATTTCACAACATAACCAGTTTAAGAACGTGTGCCACAGTTGATCAACCGGGATGGACCGTTCGGCACTCATTCGTGTCAAAAGACGGCATACCATTTTGCTATGTGGGGTCTGGGACAGCAGGAGGAAATCATGCAGAGTGCCCGTCATAAGCAACCGCAGCAAGCAATGAAGTACAAACGTGACGTAACGATTCTGCTCGAAGTATACATGTATAGCTAGCTCGTGCAAATAATCGCAACCTGTCAGCTGTTTTGTCACTGTGGAAGTCTATATTATGTGTCAAAGCACAGGTGGGTCGCAGTGTTAACACTGAGCGTGCAACCAATTGTAGATCCATCGAAACGCATGCCAAGACCTTCTTGGCTAACCTGGGCAGTGAGATACTGATGGTCCAATCTTGGAGATGGTCGAGCAAGCAGTGCAGTACAATCGGCCAGTGTCTGCGAAGGAAGCAATCAATCAATTGTGTACAAAACACTTCAAAGCGGAAATAATGCCGCAGCTACTCGCATTGGTGGAGAGCTATGTGTTGGAGGCCAAAAGCAACCAATCACTACAGCAGGGTATTGACGTGGACAGTGGTTCAACGAGGTGTAATGCAGGTGGGTGGTCCATTACTACCCCCTGCATCCCTTTCTGCTGGAAAGGTTGTCTGTTGGGGGAACCATTGACGATACTGTTCACAATAATGTGTAAACTTTTGCTGGCGATAAATGTACTGGTTATAGTGGCATAACTAAGCAATAAGGGGGCACGAAGGAGAGTAACGTTAGTTACAGTCGCGGTCCATATCATAGCTGTACTACTAAGTTAGTACAGTACGCAGCACTATATAAGTTAGTTCGTACTACTAACAGGGCGTTCCTTGCATATTGTACCAGCATGTTCAATAACTATAACTGAAGCTACTCTGCAATGATAGTTCACCTTAAAATCTATTGCTTCGTGTCATAAGGCTATATATTTATGTGACCTCAACTGCAGAAGGGAACGAACATACCAATCGTTTGGTCGAGTCGCAGTGAAACGCATGGGTGTAGCAAATATACTAGGGGGTAGTGAATATACAGGGGGTAGTGAATATACAGGGGGTAATGTATGTACTAAGGGAGTAGTGAATATACTAAAGGGGTTGTGAATATACTAA
This sequence comes from Aphanomyces astaci, assembly GCF_000520075.1. Classification (NCBI taxonomy): domain Eukaryota; phylum Oomycota; class Saprolegniomycetes; order Saprolegniales; family Verrucalvaceae; genus Aphanomyces; species Aphanomyces astaci. The sequence continues at coordinate 197,366 of NW_009798341.1, read as the reverse complement.
AAGGGAATATTGGGTGGTGGTGAATATATTAAGGGAGTAGTGAATACACTCAAGGGGTAGTGAATACTGTACACTGGGGTGTGTGAATATACTAAAAGGGGATATTGGGGGGTAGTGTGTTTACGTGGGGGTATTGAATGGGTACTAGTTCTACGTAGTACTGTAGTATATCCTTAGGCATAACATGCGACTAGAAAGCTACAGCTGACAGGTATTGTTGCCACATACTGTTGGGGTATTGATTTCACAGTCATAAGGATTTGAATTCGTCTGAAACTTGCAGTTGCCGCATCCTGTTTTGTCTCCCGCTTCTTCTTGGCTTTCGGCCACGGGACCTTCGTCAAGGCAGCAAATATACACACTGACATTAGTGAGGTTAAACACGCCACGAGGCGCCTACTGACTAGCATTCACTAAGTACTCAGTACCTCCTCTAAGGTATCGGAACCTTTGACACGCCACACACACAGAGTGTGTGTTTGCAATGGGTCAAACTAACGCGCGACCCAATTGCTCTGCACGCTGCAGAACACTTCTCCTCCTACGGAAAGTCAAGTGTCTTGATGAGGGCGGCCACCGCAGGGTCTTCCTTGTTCGCCGCCGCCCACTTGCGAAATACGACTGGAATGTCGTCCAGCAAATTCGCCGCAGGTTCCCAGGACGATTCTCCATCGTCAAGGCTAAGCCACTTCACCAAAACTTGGTGTTGGCCATCCACGCAGCGCGCTTCGTCCAGGCGCTCCACATGAAATCCGCCATCGCCAAACGCGATCAGCACCTCGAGGTCTTCGGTCACCTCTCTTCCACCTTCGTGGTCTGTACATCTTCAATCGGCACGCGTGATGGACCGTGACTTCATACGGTGGCACCAGCTGCTGAGTCTCCATCACATGGTCTGTGATAACTCTGGTCACTTAGCAGGGTCCGCGCCAATGCAGTGCCAATTTCGTCGGACGGTTGACGACCGATCCGACAAGCACAAAATCGCCGACCGAAAATCGCCGACCGAAAAACCCGCAATCTTGACTTGGGATTTTCTGTCGCGGCGTCCACGCGCTTGCTGACGCAACTTGTCGCTTCGCACCGCCACGTTGTGGTGCATTTCTTCAAGCGCCACTTGGAGGTCCGTCACATGTTTCTGAAGGGCGGCGCCAAGCCAGTCCGCGACGTAAACTTCCTTGGACGTCGGGTGGACAAATCCTGCCAGCGGGGTCTTGTCTGACAGGCCGGTAAACGCTGTTACAGGCGCAATTCCTCCCAGCCGGTCCACCAGCTGATGGTTGAGGGCGCCTTGAACGAGGGGCAACACATGCGGCCATTCGTCCGCGTTCAGCTTCATTTCGCTGAGCAGCGCCTTCACGGCGCGCAGCACTAGTCGGTTGACTACTTCTACAGTCCCGTTCGCCCAAGGACTGTAGGCTGTTGTGATATGATGGTGGTCACCCACCAACTTCCGCACCTTCTCGATCACTTCGTTCTTGAAGTGAGAACCGCCATCTGACACCCATGTGTCAACGCAGCCGAACGTGGTAAACCACGTCATCAGGCACTGAGCGGTCGTGGCGGCGTCAGCGGACTCTGCCGCGAACAGCTGCACAAAGCCACTCATGTTGTCCTTCATGACAAGCACTTGCTTTTGGCCGGACTTGGCCATGGGCATCGACAACCAATCGAAATGGATGAGCTCGTTCGGCTTCTCCGCGTGAAGTGCCGAACCCAATGGACGGGGAACCATTTCTCCGTCAATGCACAGGCAGTGCAAACAGGCACGCACGAATGCTTCGACGTCCGTTGAAAGCGTCTTCCACACAAACTTGTTCGACACCGACTTGGTCGTCGCTGCGATGCGACGGTGACCGCTGGCTCCTTGGTAAGCGATCACACAAATCCGTTGCTGTAGGTCAACAGCACCGTCTGGGATCCAGATTCGTCCATCTGGGTCCACGTAAAAATGGGAATCGTCGTCCCAATCCACGCCGTTTGGGGGGTCCTCCCCCATCCATGTTTGAACGTTGGATGTCGCTGATCGTCGCGGCTGTCGGCCAGTCGAAATCCACTTGTTGCAGGAGCGACACCACATGGATCAACTTGCGAACATTCGCAACTGGTTGATCCGTCGGAGCCGAACCCCATCGGCTCAGGAGGTCACCCCACACGTTCGCGTCACCCGAGACGCACTCAATGGTGTACGGGAAGGTCGACATCACCATCGACCATCGCTGCAGCTTGTCGGCCTGGTACTTGGCCATGTTGGCGTTCGAGCCACTTGGGTTGAAGATTAACACCAGGTTGCGGTGATCCGTAAACAGACGGAAACTACGAGGGCGTACGACCAGGTAGTCGAGTCTCTTGCACGACTCGACCACGGCATAGGCCTCCTTCTCCACGATGGGCCAGCGCGCACTCGCGCCAGAAAACGATCCACTGATGAACGCAAGAGGCTGGTGCCGCTGGTCTTCGAGAGGCAAGTCGAGGTCCGTTGGCGGTACTTGTGTGGCGACCGCGCCCCAAAACAGGTCACTGGTGTCCGTGAAGACGCAG
>NW_009798341.1:183284-185215 GCF_000520075.1 Aphanomyces astaci | reverse complement strand
CGGATACAATGCACAAGTATGTCCGCAAAGTGATCATATTCACCCATACCATAACGACTCGGGCATGAAACGATTCGGACACAGAAATATATGAGGAATTAATACAATTGCTGGATACAAATTTCAAGCTTGCTTCACGTAATTAAAATAACGATGATAGGATAGGTACAGCGTAACTAGAGACTGCACATCAACGACAACCGCAAGTCCTTACTAGTACTAACGCAGTAACCAAGTGGTCATGCTCGAATAGGTAAAGCGTTAATGATTACTACGTAGTACAAGCACTACTTCATCCTTCACGCTCGCAAGGGCTGCCGGTAAACTACACTGTCCTGCAGGTTTGGAGCCTGAAGTCCTGCAACATCAAATAACATATGACAATTATAAAAAGAGATATTATATTCCAAAATAGTTGTTCTTTGCGCAAGTAAAATCCGCATAATCATCAGGATTGCGCAAGTTATACTTGCACAAAAGCAATATATCATCTGACACATCGCCTTTGAGAACTTGCAGAATGTACACTATCCGGATTGCTGTTTCGAGTGCTCACATCGCTTCAGAGCGGTACCAAACGGCGATGGATCCAACAATTGGAGCGAGTTGCGCTGATCGACAACAAGCTGGTGATGATATAATTGCGTTGCTTATCGTTCCGTCTACTCGCCAGCGGTACAGGTCAATTCTAGCGAGGTTTTCCCGTTGGCTCGAACATTATTCCCCCGAATCACTCATCGAAGGCAATGTGGCCCTCCCTGTGACAAAGGCTGTGCGCCAAAGGTTCCTTGCATACATATCCATCAAACGCGACTCCAAAGGACGCGATATAACTCCTCGCAAGCACAATTCGTACTCCACCATCAATGGATTTTCAAACGCAATCAAGCATCTCTACAAAGAAGAAGGGCGCGTCCTCAGCGACGAGCTACTGTCCATGCTACAGGGTATGTGACGTAATCGTTGTCCTTTGTGCTGCAACGCTAACTACAAGTAGATTTTGCCAATGGATACAAGCGCCAGATTGCTTCACTCAATCAAAACGGAGACCACCCGATCTCCGAAGGTAAAGTTCCGCTAACGCTCGATGGTAAGCTGTACTTGGATTGACGGTCACTGATTACCATAAAAAAATTGTCATGTGACATAGCGTTCAAGTTTCTGGCACAATGTGCTATGGAAATGGGACACGATCATGGCTTGAACATATCTGTTCATTGCTTTCTCGTCTTTTGTTGGAACACGATGAGTCGGTCTGTCTCGGTAGCATCGATCATGTTAAATCACATTGTTTGGGAAGGTAAGTACCTCCTCTTTTGTCAAGACCTTAACCTCGTTTAGGTGACTGCTTGGTGATTCGATTTGGGCGACTCAAAAACGACCAGTATCAACAGTGTTTGGTGTAGTTTGGCGATTTTGGTTTTCACACGAGGTGTCCGGCAAGAGAACGGCCCCGTCCTGTTGTTTGGCCACAATGCGAAAGAACGCTTTGCAAAGTGGCTCTCGGCGACTTGTTCCGCATCCAAGGACACAATATTGTCCATGGGGCTCAACATCACAGAGATTGGAACGCATTCTCTGCGCAAAGGTGTGGCCACTGCTCTGAACAATACGCCTGGCGGTCCTCAGGCAGTGTCGGTTTGGCTCCGCGCTGGATGGAGCCTGGGTGGAGTCCAGGGTCGATACGTTTTCGTTGGCTCGGGTGGTGATCAATTCGTAGGAAGAGCATCCGCAGGTGTATTCCACTCCTCTATATGCTACAGGATTGATAACGATCATTTCGGTTATATGTAGGTCTCAACGTCAATGATGCTTCGTTTGCTACACTGCCCCCTCACTTCCATGGCCCGGTGTTGAGTGTGGAGCAATGGAAATGTATCGTGCCCGGCTATGTCAGCCAATATCCGCCAACGTTTCGTACAACCATGCCC
>NW_009798341.1:177016-180485 GCF_000520075.1 Aphanomyces astaci | reverse complement strand
GATTTCCCACTCAATTTCGGTTCCTAAAATGTAAATTGTCCGAGTTGTGGATGGTGTGGTGGCGTGGAGTACCCTCCGATCATATACCGCCTCTCAGGTTTGTCAAGTCACGAGATCTATCAAACTCAAGCGATGTGTCGAATTTCTCGAAAGCCAAGAGAAAATTAATTATCAATGCACTCGTCAAGCATTCCGACAAAACGGAGTACATTATCTCCCAACTTGACCCAAACGACAGCTCTGCCGAGTTCCTGGCGTGCTACAAAAAATTTGCCGTGTCAGTGGGCATCCCTACAAGCAACGACGAATGGGAAGCGCGGCGCATGGACGAAATGAGCTACCTCACGTTGTATCGGTCATTTTCCACGTCCTCTGTGCCGCCGTGAGTTATCATACAAAAAACACATGTGTGGCGCACGCACGATGTTTTGACGGCCTCATGTTTGACTCTCGACATGTCCTGCACAGTGCAACGCGTGATACAGTATGTGTGGCGCACGCACGGTGTTTCAACGGCCTTCATGTTTGACTTTCGACGTGTCCTGCACAGTGCAACGGGTGATATAGCAGCATGTATGGAGCAGAATTGACTCCTACCATTGTGACCTTGTCGTTCATCTCGGCCTTAGTCTCGGGCCTTCTCACGCAGCATTCGGACGTCGTAGGCTATGGCTCTTTGAGAGTGATCTATCGTGGTACAGAGGGTGGCGTACCTGGTTGCATTGTCGTGGTTGTGCCGTTCGGGTCTGTTGTGCCATCGGTCCCTTCGTGTGTGACTGCGCTACTGCTGAGCAATGGTTCATTGATAATGGCCTTTCGCGATGTCATGGGTGGCGTACCTGGTTTCATTGGTCCTTCGTACGCTGTGGTTGACCACGACGCTGGATTAATGCTGAGTGAGCATTGTACTGCACCTTCGACTCCATCGTGTCGGAGTCCATGACCTCAAAACCAAAAGTACCGTCAAAACTCGATAAATATCATGTTTCAGGGGTTGCGCAAACACTTGCGCAAAGGGTCGAATATCCATAAACATTACTCGTATATAAACTATATTGAGACAAGAAAATTTAATTCTATTTTGACTGAAGTATTCCGAATGTCGCAAGTCAACTTCTACTACGAAATTCGATTATATTCTTCACGTGCTTTCGTTGGGCGATTTACAGTTAGATTTGGCTCTAATGGCCAGTGGGCCGAGAACTGGATAAGTTGCGGTCGAATAAAATCGAAGTGCATCGAACAATGCAAATTGAAGAATGCGAATTGAATCCATCGTAACACGGGTTAGGTTGAACACAGCAGCCAACCGACTACTCGTACGGTAAATATATGCGGATGAAAGTGTCGTTCTGCAGTCATTTCCCAATTTCACTCGTAGCCAACACTTCCTCGGTGTTCATCAACACCATCCAATACAAGGAAATGAATCGCATCTAACATGTTTAGGAACTGTGGCGACGACGACAACTGCGACGATGACAACTGCGACGACAGCGACTTACGGTACTGTATGTTTGGGCGGCCTGTAAGAGTTTCGGGTCGACATCAAAGGATCATGACCCAATGAACCAATTCGAACACGAATAGTCCTATGTGGTGGATACAACATTAAGCTACCATATAAGCTATATTGTAGCGTCATATTCGTCCTGTGGGCGGAGGAGATAGTGCAGACGTGAAATACCCCTTTCCCTCCTGACGTTCACTGTTGCAATATTGAATTCCAATGTTCGCTGACAAATCTCACTTGACACTATAATAAAATTATGACATCAACAATACATTTATTGGTCATTATGATATCGAAATCGTGACAACTGCATGGTACATCCGCACGTTTTAGCCGTGAAAGCATGTGTTCATGTCAGTTACCATTACCGGTACAGTATGACGTGCATCAACCTTTCATATCAAGCGACGTCAAGCGATATAACTGCCTTAGAACTTTGCTTGTACTTCGTATTGATCACATAGGTAGTATTGAAATGATGTGCTCAATTCCATCCGACGAATGTTCATGTCAGTACGAGCGAGTTGAGCCAAAGCAACGATATGAGGTTTGAATATACTACCCGTAGTATCGGAACCAAGAACATTGCAGTACCGGTACTAGGTACAATGGCGTCAAGAAGGGGCACTTTGGCCGTTCCTGCTTTGGCCTTTTTCGCCGAGGTGCGGTCACTTACGGATAATATCCGGTCATCCGGAATTATCCGGTGTTCTTTCTCTGTAGAAGCCGGACTGTTTATGGCCAATCATAGGTCAGCTAAACAGTCCGTTAATGATCATCTTTGGTTTTGCCTTCGACCGCACAAGTGTTCTTCGTCGTCGTTACTCCCCAGTGCTACCCCTTTATCGTCCCTCTTGACAGGTTATGAGCATCCTCCCTTCCTCTGTGTAGCCCTACGTGGGCACCCCACTCGACGACCTGCGGTCTCTGGCCTACACGCTCTGGAAACGGACTTCTTTTCCCAAGCCACGTCCCTCGACCTTGCTGAGTTCTACTCTACAAAGGACTATGTCCCTCAAGGCAACCGCATTGATACGCTCAACATCAGCAAAATGTACCTCGAGCTCGATCAAGTCGAGCACTCTGAGCTCTATGTTGTCGACCCGAATCTGTCGGAGACCGATCGTGATGCGCGGCTCGCGGAAATCAAGGCGCACACCACCGCCATTAAACGCGAGGTCATTGCCCGTGAGGCGACCAAGAAACTGGCGAATCAACGCTTTGCTGCGCACACCTTCTTGGTCTCAGCCATTTCTACCAACCTCCGGCGCCTCTATCAGGCCACTAAGTGTCCGTTCGAGCTCTTTGAGCACATCAAGACTCGTTTCGAGTCGAATCCCATGGACAACAACCCCACGGTCATTGCCAGCTATCTGCGCACTCTCGAGTTCACCGATGAGAGTTGCATTGACACTCTCCGTGGAGCTGATTGACCTTGTCAAGCGCTACCGTGTGTCTATGACGCCGCCGTATTTCAATCCTCTGGATCCATCGGCGATTTCGTCCGTCGACTAACACAACCATATCTGGAATTACTACACTCTGTGCGATGTCCGACACATTTATTGGTGACAAGGAATTGTTGGAAGTCGTGACCAACTCTGTGGCCACCGCGCGCGCCGCCAACCAGTCCGTTGACGGTGCTGACGTTTGGGCCCCTCTTCGGCGTATTATTACCAATTGTCTCCTACGAGCGTCTGCTCTGGTGACAACGGCTCTGCCGCTACTCTCCAAACGCGAACACAGCTTGCAGCTGTCACGCATGCCGTTGCGGCCCCTGGGCCACCACCTCAAGCTATTACGCAAGCCGATGGCTCAGTTCATGTTATGAACGCTTTCACTATCCCGAGCTATGCTCACCGTGATTGTATCAATCACCCCGGCAAGTCCTGCTTCTACTGCGGCGTTACCAATCACACGCTTCCTGCGTGCCCCACCCTAAAGTCGGACTATGCC
>NW_009798341.1:173253-174356 GCF_000520075.1 Aphanomyces astaci | reverse complement strand
AGCCGCTCGTCCATTTATCCATCAAGGCAATCGCCTCAATGGCTTTGCCAACACCCACATCTTATCCCACCATTTTGTGCCTCCCTCCACTCTCAACCGGGTCCTCCATCCCCCCAACCCACCATCGGTTTTGCCAAAGGCGTTCCAACCGGGCTCTGCCCCACTTTGTGATGTTTTTGCATCTCCGCCCCATGAACCTCCGCTTATTGCGGCTACTACCCTGTCTCCCATCACTGACGCACCAGGCGAGCTCCCCGACCACTTCCCATCTACTGTGGATGCCCGCGATTTAGACTTCGCTGAAGTCCCTTCTGCCGAGGTTACTTATTACCGAGTGTTTGCCTCTCGACCCACCACGACCATTGTTTCAAATTCCAAATGACTTTCCCGCTCTGCGCGAACATTGGATTGTTGACTCCGGCGCCTCTGCCTCTTGCACCCCCAACCGAGATTATTTCTCCAATTATGTTCCTTGCGCACTTTTACAGTCGGGAACGGCGCCCAACTCCCAGTCCTTGGCTATGGCCCTCTTTCTTTGGCCATGGACATGTCGTCCCGCGACCAAGCCGACGATATTCGTCCGTGCGCTCTGCGTCTTACCTTTGGCCTACATTGCCCTGAACTACAGTTAAACTTGTTCTCGGTTCGCCAAGCGACCGATGAAGGCATCTCCGTCCGTTTTACGGCTCGCGACATGTGCGAAATTACCACCTCTCTTGGTGATGTGCTTCTTGCACCTAACAACACCATGGGTCTATACTCCTCCCTGTTAGCCCAAGTGCGAGCCCTCTACCGATCCGCACCGTGGCGAGTATATCCATCCGGGCCAAATGGCTATGCTTACTGGCATTATGGCCACCTTTGAGACCGCTCTGCGGAAATTCTCCTCAACCTTAACGATCAATTGCACATGTTTGCATATTCGTCCGTGCTGCGCTATGCGCCAATCACTCAACGACCGTCTATGGTCTCCAAGCCAACATCGTTCTACCCAATTACTCCAGACTCTGTCTCGATGAGTGTAGCCCAGGCTATGCTTGGTTCACACACTTCCACACCTGTCTATGAAACCACTACTGTTCCAACCGACTGCCTAAACAGCC
>NW_009798341.1:167674-168997 GCF_000520075.1 Aphanomyces astaci | reverse complement strand
ACTTTATTCCTACCTTGGAACCCAACGCACCATTGCCACCACTACACTCCATCATTACCAACAGGCGTAGTGCCTTCCTCTATGACAAGCCTTTGGCTTCGTCGCCACCCGTTCTTTCTACAGAACCCCCGTCGTCTCGACCCATTACAGCACTTTCTGTGCACTACCCAAACGAATTCGCGATGTCTTTTCGGTATTTTCGTTGACCAGTCCGGTCTTTGACCCAACTGCTACTCCTTTACGACGATCCTAAGGTCGCAACCAGTCTGCCTTCTCGGCCCATCTATCAACAGCCTTGTCGGCTAAGCCATCAATGGCCAAAACAACACTTGACTATATAGTCATTATTCAAGTTGCCTCCTCATGGACACAACTCCTTTGGAGTCTCTTGACACCTACCACAACCACATGCACCATGCACTAGTGCTTGCGCCATCCTTACCACCTTCGAGTTCTGCTCCTACTTAGGCTCCTATGGAACCATTGTTTGTCTATGCTTTGATTGCCGACAGTGCCAACAACAACGACCCCAAAGACTCGAGTGATGCCATGTCCCGCCCCGACCGTGACAAATGGCTTCTAGCCGCTAAGTCTGAATACGAGTCTTTACTCTCTAACGGCACTTATGTGCTCGTCAAACGTCGTCATGATGAAACGGTTCTACCGTGTCGCTGGGTCTTTCGACTCAAAGCCGATGGCACTTACAAGGCCCGACTTGTCGTCAAAGGGTTCATGCAACAAATAGACATCGACTACCCGGACATTTTTGCTCCTGTTGTTCGACTTGAAGTCCTACACTTCCTATTTGCCTTAGTGGCCATCCATGATTTGGAATGCAAACAAATGGATGTCAAAACCGCCTTTTTAAATGGCAAAATCGACTGCGTTATACGCATGGAGCAGCCTCCTGGCTCACTCATTGACTCTGCCTCTAGGCACGACTATGTCTGCCTGCTTCAAAAGAGTCTTTATGGAGTCAAACAAGCCCCTCACCTATGGTACTGGACTTTTGTCACCTACATGGCTTCGTTGGGCTTTGCCCGCCTTCACAAAGACCGCTGCGTCTTTCTCAAAGACCGAGATGATGGTTTTACCATCGTTAGTCTCTATGTAGACGATATTTTGATCATTACTCCTACCAAGGCTCTTGCTGCTGCTCTTAAGGAGTCACTATCACTACGCTTCCAGATGAAGGACTTAGGTCCTGTTCGAGATATTCTCGGCTGGGAAATCGTCCGTGACCGTTCCAAACGAACTCTGTTCATCCATTAATCTCCTTACTGTTCTACAGTACTTGATCGCTTTGACATGTCAACGTCCAAG
>NW_009798341.1:157882-164968 GCF_000520075.1 Aphanomyces astaci | reverse complement strand
CTCTCTGAGTCTTACTTGTACTTTTGCTTCTGGCAATTTTACTTGGGTGTACCCTTACTCTCTGAGTATTACTTTGTACTTTTGCTTCTGGCAATTTTGCTTGGGTTTTTACCCGCTATTTTTAGCCACACTGTCTTATTCTTCGTTGCATATATGCACTTTATGGTATTTACCATGCTCTTCGAGCACCCTTGCTCTTTGAGCATTCTTGCATTTATTGCATTACCTTAGGCGTTTGCCTTACTCTATGAGTAACCATGCACTTATGTGCTCAACACTATTTTTTGTGTGTTCCTGTCCTACTTCGCCTCTGTTCTCAGGGTGGCTTTTGTAGTGACATGCCTTTGGCATTTTTGGCCTCCGCGAATTTTTCGCTAAGCTCTTTTTGGCCTTTGGCATTGCCTGTCTTTAAGAATTTCGTCTCGAAGGTCTTCAACAGTCCGTTGCCCAGTGAGGTGGCTGTCGAGAAGGGGCACTTTGGCCGTTCTTGCTTTGGCCCTTTTTCGCCTAGGTTCGGTCACTTACGGATAATATCCGGTCATCCGGAATTATCCGGTGTTCTTTTTCTGTAGAAGCCGGACTGTTTATGCCCAATCATAGGTCAGCTAAACAGTCCGTTAATGATCATCTTTGGTTTTGCCTTCGACCGCACAAGTGTTCTTCGTTGTCGTTCCTCCCCAGTGCTACCCCTTTATTGTCCCTCTTGACAAATGGCACACTTGCATGCTAGTAGTAGTATATGTAATGCAGCTGTATGTACCCAAAAGTAACGCTGATTGGCTCGTGGAGTTGGTCCACACTTTACACGCGATCGACACAGCTCGCTGCTTGCTGTTGCTTGTAACGTCAGTCCAGATGACATCAGAAACCGCCTGTCGAATCGCTTGCTTGAACGGCCAAAAAACCGTTACATCCAGTGACTGGAAAAGGTGGGTCGAGTTTGCGGGCAAAAACTGAAGGAGAATGTCCAAGGCTTTGGCTTCGTCGTATACGTACTCGGAGTAGTGCGACGAGCAGCCGTCCAAAATAAGCAGCACTGGACGCTGCACGGTGGAGGGAATGTTGTCGTTGAGCATCGAGAGCCATTTGCGACAAATGTACGAATTCGTCCACCCCTTCTCAGAAGTTGTAACGGCAGCGCCAGGGATCGTAAGGCTGTCACATGTATCGGTAGATACACGATCTCCAGGCAGCACAAAGAGAGGGGGTATCTTGGCCCCATCAGCAGCCACACATGCGATAATCGTGACGTGAGAAGCGGCAGATGACTCCTCGGCGTAAACAGCCATTGTCGTACGGTGGACCACAACCTTCCTTGCTGTCTTCGAGGGCGAGAAGCTTGTATCGTCCATGTTGAAAATTCGGCTTGGGTCCATGTTCACCATTGACATGGAGTGTACGAGCTCGTGAAAGAAATCGACGACCGTATCTTTATCGACACCGTTTCGGGTCTTACTGAGCACTTGAGCCTTTGCGATCTTGATTTGAAGGTGTCGCTTGAGGAATCTTGTATACCACCCGATCGTCAGTTTTGGGGATTGCATGTCTTGGACCACGGCGACCATTTCGGTGGCCTTATCAGTTATTTCTCGACATCCAACTGGATGCCCATCACGCTCCATGGCAAGTATCCAGGCCACCAAGTCGAGTTCAAACGGCCGTGGCAAGACTGGTGGTGGTCCCATCGACACCGGTTGTGAGTTGCCGTTACGTGCACTGGTCACGTGTTCACGGAGTGTGCGCAAGGGAATGTCCTGAGCACGAGACGATGAGGCAATAGTGTGTTCTTGAGCTAACACTGCATGCACGGCCACACGCAACGTGTCCTTCGTTTACGATGTTCGTGGGGGCATTTCGTTCTCAATATCAAATCGAAAACCTCGTAAAGTTTATAATTTTTGCCTCCATAATTTCTCACGAGGTCAATATTGTAAGATGTTTTGTTTTGTCCAATACAATTCGAGAAACCATGTTATTGGATAAAATGTTTTGGCGCATCATTGGTCAGTTGGCGGATCACTGATCGGTCACGTGGTATATAACTAGATCAGGTCAATTGAACGAGCCATTATTGTGCTGACAGAAATACACTTGTAACTTAACGTAACCTATTCAGTAACTGTTGGGTAGTTTTTTACAATTTGCTACTCCAAAAGTATACTAATCTTCAATGCAAAGAAAACTCAGCATGTCCAATATCATTGTTGCATCCATGACCGCGTTTAACCACGTTCATACGCTACCAAGCGCCAAGTTTCCCTCGTTCTGACTTACACTAACGTTACCTCGCTTTGGTGTATCACATTCTAACAGCGAAACATGCACATTGGTGCCAATCAGTATTGTGTGTTCTACTCGAAGTTTACATGGGCTGTTCTTAAATCGCCCCGATCCGAATGTCCGCGAAATGACCTCACAGCTGTCAATGACAATAAGTGGAATTTCCTTCACAAAAAGATCGATGATAATTGTATACCGCTTACGCTTTGGGCGCAGTCTCCTTTAGTGTTCATCATATCCTTCTAGTAACGCTGTTTATACTACGTATTCGTCGAATAGACCACTCAATTCTAGTGTCAGTACTATGTTGTACTATTACCAGTTGTACTAGTACTAAGGAGCGCTACCCCACTGCTTGCACCACGCGACTTCTGGTTCAGACAGCGCCACCCCACTGCTTGCACCACGCGACTTCTGGTTCGGACAGTGGATGGGCGGCCCCAACGGTGCTACTTTTCAGGGCCCACTTGGCCATTCCCCCCACTGCATCATCCCCCGCCCCCCAACAAACCACCACTGGTGGATTGATGCCACGCACAACCCATACACCTCCACTTGGTGGCGCCTCCTAACCACGGCAATACAATCCGCTACCTCTCACCAAACACCGGCCACCTACTGACTTGTCGTACACGATGGCTCCTGCGGCCATCAAATGGCTGGCCAGCTCCAAACAACATGGCTCCTCACCATTCCCCCGGGCCAGATCAAACTCCGTCACGTTTCCTCCATATGCCACACCCCTACCCCAACCTGGGGCAAACTCGCTTCTGGCAATCCCACTGCAATCCACATTGGTTTCATCACCACTGGCAACACAGTAGCCCTACTCGCCTCTGCCCAGCAGCACTGGACATCAGCACTCACATTAATTGATGCTATCCATTGGCTCCGACGGCCTCCCCCGACCACTCAACTCCGCCCAGAAGAAACTACCACGACGGCCATCCCACGACTACTTAGTGCCCCCACACACTGCCTCCACTGGGTCCAACCCTCCATTCCCACATACGACCAATATGCCCTTGACACACGCGCATTCCTCACGACACAGTTTCCGGCCATTTACCAAGCTACCTCCGGCTGGAAAACCTTCCCCACCATGACACACACCACACGAGCCTGGGCAGCCGCCCTCACCCACCTCCACGCTCCTCGTTTCCATACTCAATGGTTCAAGGCGCACTGGGCCGCCCTTCGCCGCCACTGGCAATCGACATGCACTACTAATGTGGACCACATACGCATCGCAGGGGAACTACCCCTCCTCACCGAGGTAAATAACAACATCCGGCTCAAACGCCGCTACCATGATGCCGCCCCCATGGGTCACGATCGACGCATCCGTGCCCGCAGGGCTCACCTTGCAGTCAAGACACTACAATGGCACACTCGAAGGATTGTCTCACTACCCCCCGCCCTCCCCCCTCGTGTAGGCTACGCTGACCCTCCACTTCGGCCACCACGCCTGCCTCCGGACCCAGGGATACCTCCACCAGCGGCCTAAGCCTCCTTATCCCCTGGAACCACAACTAGGTTCGCAAGTAGTTAAGTCCGCTAGCTGCCAATGCAGCTAGTACGCGGCCGAGGCCATTAAGTGCCCGCTGAGTGATTTTAACTTTACAGCGTAATATCAATATCAATATCAATAGTACTAAGGAGCGCTACTGCATACTATTAATAGTACTACGTTGATACTAACTGTAAGTTACTATAAATAGCACTACTAATACATTGTACTACGTAGTAGTAGTACTGGGATACCTATTATTAGTACTACTAGGTAAAAATATTGATATTTATAGTACAGTATAAGTCGTACATCCGCATATACAGTACTAGTACTAGTACCAGTACTATTTACTGTTTGTACAACTGTAGTAGTATGCTTCAAGTACTACGTAGTACTTGAAGCATACTACTACAGTTACGACGTATAGTACTAGTACTTCATAGTAATACTAGTAAGTAATAGTATACGTCGTACAGTACTCGTAATGCTGTACGTACTTCGAAGTACTACACAGTACTATTACACTTCTGGAAGTACTACTACTAGGTATAGTAGACTACCAGGTAGTACTAGTACGTACCCCATTCAATTTCGTAGTACACGATACTATTCCGTTCCTAAATACTGTCTCGCCTTAGTACTACATACTGTACACTCTACTAGTATACAGTTAAATCTTGTGCTCTTAGTACTCGTACTAACTAACTCGTTTCAACCCCCTCTAGGTTAACGTTAACTGTAGATCATTGTGTTGTGATCGAATAAAGTCGGACATCTCATCCGACTCAATTCTGATTGGCTTAAATTCGACCTAATTATCGTGCCTTTACTTTTTGCTGCATCATTTGTGGTCACAGTCTGTCAATTTCGACTTCATTGTGCTCCTACATCCACAATTTTGAGAAATACTGTAACGCCCAATAAATATGGGTGCTGTAAAATCCATTAAGTAGGGTATATATGCGGGAATGCCATAAAAACCCGGATTACGTCTACGTTTTCTAGCCAGCCGTGCAAATGTGACCATCTTCATTTGGAACATACAAAGCCGACGTCCAAGTTCAGTGAAACCAGGATGATGGCAAATTGGCCATTATATGCCAAATGCAATGCAGCTATAGCCGTGGCCGAGGTGTTGGGACGACCCAAACCAGTGCCAATCGTGCTGTTATAAACGTTTTGGAGCTCCTGCACCGCAAACTTCCACTCATACAACATATTGCCTTGATTCTTGGTCAAGTCCCGCAACTTGATCTTGTACACCCAGCTAGCAACGACAATACAGTACAGTACCTTAGAGCCTGGTACTACTGGTGGTGTGGAGCATCCGCCTGGGGAATCCTCCCTCTGGCGGATGCTCCACACCTCCAGGAGTACTAACCAACCACTACTACCACAGCCACACCCGCCACCACAGCACTCACTACTGCTCATCCTACGACCACCAGAGCAAGACCAACCACTACTACCACAGCCAGGTGGTATGGAGCATCCGTCAGGGGGATCCTCCCTCTGGCGGATGCTATACCTCCAGTAGTACCAGGCTCTAAGGTATTGTACTGTACTGTCGTTGTTCGCTGGCGGGTTGCAGGCAAAACTTCATTATGTTGTTCACCTGCCAAGGTCATTGCACTTTTAACCAATCAATGGATACAGGACATTCGGTCCGACTTTCTTCTGTTAATTTCTCACGTCTGGTTTTGACTTCGCTTTCGTATATAATAAATAGTACAACGATCAAGAAAGTCGGACAAACGGTCCGACGATCACTTGGTTCCTATATATCCTGTCCGACTTTTTTCCACAAAGGTATTCCGTGTGTCACGTACATATACTAGTACAGAGAACCGAGGATGAACTCGCCCACAGTTGTACTTCAGAAATATAATTCAACTTGAGGTTGAATTTCGATTCAACATTTAGTCAATCACAGCTCTACCGCTCGACAGACCTTATTGGAGTAAATCTTGCAATCGAACACCTTTCATTGGGCTATTCAAAATAATCTGATGCACGAATTTCAAAATCTGACCATGTCAAAGGGCATGCAGTCTCGACGACGTGCGTCACCTCGACGCAAGCCGCTGTTGAAACCGTACCGTCGCTCAACCCTGCTTGCAAAGCGAAAGCAACATAGTTACACTATTGGCACAATAAAGGCTCTCTTGCAGAAGTACTCCACGCTCGGGCCATGTAGCAGCGACCGCGAGTTCGCGCGAAAAGAGAATGTTCCCATCGCCACACTACGAGGATGGCTGGCTCGAAAGGAGGAGTTCCTCCAGTCCAAGAAGCATACCAGCAACGCCACTCTCAGTGGGCATGGCCACAGTCAGGCGGTGGACTTTGGCGACGCACTGGCCAGCTTCATGGACAGCGTCCGCGACCACGAGAAGTTCTTGACGACAGCGCACCTTGTGACATGGCTGAAGAACCTTCAACCTGCCTGGCTTGACTCGTACCTGGAAGGCAAGGCGGATCCGTCACGATCGTACAAGGCCCTCCTGGGATGGTGCCAAGCCTTTGCGCACCGCCACGGGTTCTTGCAGCGCGTACCCTGTACGTCCAAACGGACGCACGAGGACTTGCAGGCCCCGCGCGTTGAGTACGCACAATCGTTTTGGTCCAAGTACAGTGCCAACGACCGCGGGAACATCATCAACATCGACGAAACTGGAGTACATTATGACATGCCGCCACGTCGTACATGGGCACGAATCGGGAAGTCGGCCAAAGTTGATCGCCAGCAGAAGCACTCTGACCGGGTGACCGCCGTCCTTGCCATACGCGCAGATGGTGAGATTGTGTTCATGATCGGTACTTACGTGTCGTCTAGGACGCAAGTTGCCTCCCTGCATCATCGTGCGTGGTCAGCCTGGCGGTCCTGTGGAGCAGGACGAGTTGCCGACGTATCCACGTGACGCAATCTACGCTGTCCAAGAGAATGCGTGGATGGATGAGCGCGTGTGGGACGTCTATCTGCGCGAGATCGTCCAGTACGAGATCGAGGCACCGTCTGTGGTGGTGGTCGACAACCTGTCGGTGCATGTCACACCTGCGGCGTGCTAGTTAGTCCGTGGCGACCTATACAGTGTGCTGGAAGAGCTGCCAGCGAACGCAACTAGTACCGTTCAACCGCTTGATGTTGGTGTGATGAGGCCAAATGCCGCACCGAGTGGCTGTACGAGGTAAAGGTTACAACAGCTGCAGAGAAACGGTTGGCGATGGTGAAGAGAATTTTGAAAATATGGGAGTCTATTCCACCAGCGATGGTTATTCGCTCGTTTGATAAGGCT
>NW_009798341.1:153722-157782 GCF_000520075.1 Aphanomyces astaci | reverse complement strand
GCTGGCTCGAAAGGAGGAGTTCCTCCAGTCCAAGAAGCATACCAGCAACGCCACTCTCAGTGGGCATGGCCACAGTCAGGCGGTGGACTTTGGCGACGCACTGGCCAGCTTCATGGACAGCGTCCGCGACCACGAGAAGTTCTTGACGACAGCGCACCTTGTGACATGGCTGAAGAACCTTCAACCTGCCTGGCTTGACTCGTACCTGGAAGGCAAGGCGGATCCGTCACGATCGTACAAGGCCCTCCTGGGATGGTGCCAAGCCTTTGCGCACCGCCACGGGTTCTTGCAGCGCGTACCCTGTACGTCCAAACGGACGCACGAGGACTTGCAGGCCCCGCGCGTTGAGTACGCACAATCGTTTTGGTCCAAGTACAGTGCCAACGACCGCGGGAACATCATCAACATCGACGAAACTGGAGTACATTATGACATGCCGCCACGTCGTACATGGGCACGAATCGGGAAGTCGGCCAAAGTTGATCGCCAGCAGAAGCACTCTGACCGGGTGACCGCCGTCCTTGCCATACGCGCAGATGGTGAGATTGTGTTCATGATCGGTACTTACGTGTCGTCTAGGACGCAAGTTGCCTCCCTGCATCATCGTGCGTGGTCAGCCTGGCGGTCCTGTGGAGCAGGACGAGTTGCCGACGTATCCACGTGACGCAATCTACGCTGTCCAAGAGAATGCGTGGATGGATGAGCGAGTGTGGGACATCTACCTGCGCGAGCTCGTCCAGTACGAGATCGAGGCACCGTCTGTGGTGGTGGTCGACAACCTGTCGGCGCATGTCACACCTGCGGCGTGCGAGTTAGTCCGTGGCGACTTATACAGTGTACTGGAAGAGCTGCCAGCGAACGCAACTAGTACCGTTCAACCGCTTGATGTTGGTGTGATGGGGCCCTTTAAGGCCAAGTGCCGCACCGAGTGGCTGCACGAGGTAAAGGTTACAACAGCTGCAGAGAAACGGTTGGCGATGGTGAAAAGAATTTTGAAAGTATGGGAGTCTATTCCACCAGCGATGGTTATTCGCTCGTTTGATAAGGCTATTCCTTGTGATGAGTCGTAATATACCTCTTTGGTTGTGTGTTCGTTGTTGGAGGTTTCCCGGGTATAAACCCCCTCCTGAATCCATTGCGCATGTCCATGAGTCCAAATTCGTTGATTTTCGATTTGGTGCGACATTTCCGAGTGTCACGTTACAACACCTTGTGATTGGCTTAAATCCTCGGCCCTTTCCTGTTCTGCAACAATATAAATTTTGTCCAACTGTGTGGACCTCTCATACAATAGCCAAGATAAAAGTCAAGTACAACTGTGGGCGAGTTCATCCTCGGTTCTCTGTACGTACTTGTAGTCTCTTCTATGTACTGCTGTACGTTGTAATGTACGTACTGGAATATTAGTATTACGTACGGTACGACATACTGTATGTACTGCACCTTCTGTATAGATAAGATATTACAGTCAAATTAGACTTCTATTTTATTTATGTTCCTTCTGCATTGTACTATGCTTAAAAAACTATAGTCATAAACAGTGCATTGAATATCTTGAGAAGCTTATTATGACGCACTTTGACGGTTATTTTTTTGCCTTCATTAAACTATGCTACGTGCACAGATTGTATACCGCTTACGCTTTGGGCGCAGTCTCCTCGTGTTTATCATATCCTTCTCTTAATACTACGTAGTAGTAACGTTATTTATACTACGTATTCGTTGAATAGTCCACTCAATTCCAGTGTCAGTACAGTTTGTACTACGTTGTACTATTAGTAGTACTAATACTAAGGAGCGCTACTGCATACTACAGCCAGTAGTACAGTACTACGTTGATACTAACTGTAGCACTACTATTAATAGTACAGTGTACTAGTTAGTACATAGTACTACATATTAATAGTAGTAGCACTGGGATACCTATTATTAGTACTACTAGGTATAAATATTGATATTAATACTATTACGTAGTACTACTTCAGTAGTAATAGTACAGTATGAATATCGACTCCATGGAAATACAGTACTACTAGTAGTACTAGTACTATTTAGTACAACAGTAGTATGAATTCAAGTACTACGTAGTACTACTAATACTAGTAAGTACTGCTAGTAGTACTGTATTACACTCCTGGAAATACTACTACAGTACTAGGTACAGTAGACTATTAATAGTACTAGTACGTAGCCCACTTCATTTCGTACATCCGCATACAATATATGATACTACTGCGTTTCTAGTACTACATACTGTACACACACACTACTAGTATACAGTTAAGTATTGTGCTCGTAGTACTCGTACTAACTAACTCCTTTGAACCCCCCTAGGTTAACGTTAACTGTAGATCATTGTATTCCGTTCAGCATCGTACAGTACATAGTGTCACCTACATGTACTAGTACGTACTTGTAGTATCTTCTATGTACTGATGTACGTTGTAATATACGTACTGGAATACTAGTATTAAGTACGGTTCTACATACTGTATGTATTGTATACCGCTTACGCTTTGGGCGCAGTCTCCCTGTGAATTGTTATACTTAAAGTATTACTTTGAGACCCTTACAGTTAGTACTTCGAGGTACTCCTTTTGTAGTATCGCCAAATCCCTCTATCGAGTTGTCCTGTTTTGAATGTTACTTCACATGATTAACGTATACTACCTCGGATTGGAAATGAAGGGTAGTCCAATGTACTGTACATTACTGTACGTACAGTATATGTAACGTGTACTGCGTATTCAGCGGCACATATCTTGAAGGATTATTATTGCGTATTTCGGACGTTACTTCACTTGAATAACAAATCCAATGCACTGTACGTAAACTTGGTAGCATTCAACTGCACATATTTTAAAGGATTATTAAGACGTATTTTTAATGTTACTGATTAACATACACAATGCACTGTACATAACCGTTCGTATACTATGCACTGTATATTCAACTGGAAATATCTTAAAGATTATTAAGACGTATGTTGAATGTTACGAAATTTTCTTTAGTCCAAGCTCTTTAGTTAGGTTTAGATAGAAGGGAATTAAAATGTTTGGAATTGAAGTAATAAAATTGTAGAGATGGCCACTCCAAACAGTGATCATCGATATGCCGAAATATAGGTTTTATTAAAGTATTGGAAATGCTTCGAGCAACGATACAAATATCTATTTATAAAAGCAAATAAATATCATACGCCTAACATGCATCTGAACAAGGGTGAAACTCATAACAAAATTCCCCGAATAATACAACTAGCCAAGGGTTTGATTGCTGCGGTAATAGTTTTTTCCAATCCTATCGGGCAAGACGGCAAGACGTTCGGCAAATCAATGATTGTTTATGCTATCGCCGAATGGGCCACTGCATTCGTATAAACCTTTGGATATGGATAATTCTCCTATAAATCAGATATACTACGTATCTTGATAAAATTATGAGGAAACACAGTGAAAATCAATCATCATAGTACTTCTTTGCTGTACTATTAATACCTACTAAGTAGTATTACTACGTAGTAGTTGTACCGTACTATTAACTGTTAATAGTAGTACTATTACTGTATCAGCACCTTGTACTGTACTGTAGTACTGCACATACAGTGCCAAATATCGTGCTCTGTACTGTACTACGAAGCATTGTACTGTAGTACAACGTAGTATACGTATAGCAATCAGTAACTGTAAGCTTACTCTATGCGGTATCAAATTTTGTCCTTCTAGTACTCATACTAGTACTAGACAAAGTACATGCATCATGCTCTCGTCGGATATAACAGGACCTTTTTTTGTCACACACTAAATAACGAAATACACACAGAAACGACCGAAAAAAACACAAATTTTAACGAAAAAACACACACCACCCAATAACACAATACAAATCCCGAGTTCCACACAAACTTCGCCCAGCATAACACATAATTCACCGAATTCCACACAAAAAATGCCTAATCCACACCAAAATTCCTGAACAGTTAGGACGGAAATAGAAAACATCTGACCCATCCATTTCCAGCTTGCGGACAAATTGGGATCGATCCCTTGGGAAAAATATA
>NW_009798341.1:134225-135427 GCF_000520075.1 Aphanomyces astaci | reverse complement strand
CTAGCATCATGGGGGGTGGGGGATTTACTATTACTGCCAATAATCAAAGCCAGCAGCAAGTTAAACGGTGCATGTACACCATGATATTGGCTTCAGACGAGTAGCGGTGTCGGGATGATAGACCATCATGTAGTTGCCTTATCACCACATTCGTGAGTTTGCTACATACGGTACCAGTATAACATCTCAGCAACACGAACATCATTGTAGTGTACTAGTATTTCACATGTATACTAGTATGTACCCAGCCATGCCTACAATGCATGTAAACTCTAGCTAACACACGCTGTGCCGACTCTAGTACCAGTGCCACAGCATGCCTTCAACGGCAACAAAAGTGTATACCCTACGACGAGTAGTTCTAGGTGTACACTAGCTTCGAGGCTATCCATAATGCCCTACATCTAACCACCGTACTTTAAAATTCGCTTCGGTATGCACCCAAACCACAATGCACGTACATCCATGCGAATACAGTGTACTGTGCCAGCACGTAAACCCATTTAGCACTAAGCAACCTGTACCACTACACGTGAGGCACATCTATCTACAACCGAACTGTCATAGTAGTACAATACTAGTACTATAATTACCCGTAGTGTAATCCATGGCCTAAGTTGCTTTGCGAGTCGACACCAAAGGCACAAACAACGGTGTCGTGCTCACAATGTTATAATTCGCACTAATATACTGTAAAGTTCAAACAGATATATCAGCCCAACAGTGTCGTGGTTGAGATATGTGGCGGCGTTGCTAATGCCCTGGGTTCAAATCCCGAAATCAATCGTACTTTTTTGTACTTGAACTTGCAGTACTGAAATGTAGAATCTGGCCAGTCCAAATGTGTGTGTTTTTGTCCAATCAGAGTGTATGTGGAAAGCCCGCCAGTCCTTACATCTCATTTCATTATTTCCTCACGCTCGATGGGGCGGCTGCGTTAGAAGGGTGCAAGAGGGAAGCGGCTACACAGCGATGTTGCGACGCCGTGAGCTCGACGACGCCAACAAGAGGTTACTTGGCGATAGCGCCACATTACGATCTTTGTGTTGCATGTATTGTATTCAAAGTCGATCGATGTGGTCGTAAGGATCCAACCTTACAGTTAATTTGCTTAATGGTGCATACACTATACTAGTAGGTAATTGCGTTGTTAAGGTGTTTGCTATGCACACAAGAGTTAAATGATGTAAGAGTAATACGAA
>NW_009798341.1:126248-132608 GCF_000520075.1 Aphanomyces astaci | reverse complement strand
CACATTAATTCTAGTAGTACTATCAGTCCATAGTAGTACTATATCTTTGAACTTACCGGTACAGTTACTCTGTCACGGCATCCCAACCCAAAACTCAATTAACCATGTGACCATACGGATACCTGATGACACGCCAGTATCGTAAACAAACACATGATTATACTCCCTTGGGATCATCCCCAATGAATACTGGTGCTGGAAGCCCATGTGTTTTCTATGTGGTTTTCGTGAAAGTTTGTGTGTATTTCGTTATTTAGTGTGTGATAAAAACGGGGTCTCTCGGATGTACCAGTCCTTCCTTTGAATGCAAGGTTCAATGCTAGTTACCCCATTCTGTACATCCGCGTGGACTACGTACACTTGTACATTCTACTGTACGTGTACAATAAATACTATGTACTGTAGTGAACTCAGGAAGAGTACAGTTGTACTTTACAGAATATCAGTCAAATTAGACTATTGTTGATTACATTCCAGAATTACTGTAATTACTAATCGTTAGTCTAAATAGTGCATTGAATATCTTGAGATAGCTTAATATGACGCACTTTGACGGTTACGTAGAACTTGATTAAAGTATGTATTGATTATTTTGACGCATTTTGACGGATACTTAGACTTGATTAAAGTATGTGTGCACAGATAAAAACAACATCTTGATCGCCCAAAATCTCTACCCCAACGCAGAGAGACTGCGAACACACAGACATCTCAAGTACACCAACTGGTCGCCCATGCTACCGCAGCGTGCGACTATACTTCGTCGTACTGCTCAGGTAGTTGTGGAAAACTGAGTTTGATGTCCAATTTCTGCCCAAATAATCGAAATATTATCCAATGATAAAGTATCATCGTGGCTGCAATGCGCAAGTCAAGGACGAAGAACCGCTGGCCCGTTCAAGTGAACGAATGGATCCTGCAGTACACAGCGCGTTATCCGTGCTTCTACAGAGCTCCACGACGCGCTGAAGTTGGAATTCCCCACGCTTGCAAACGTGTCCCAAGCTACCATTTGTCGTGCATTGATGCACGATTTGGGCTTCGGGGTTCGCAAAGGTGACATATACATGAAACACTGTATTCATAGTTGTTATGACGTATATTTCATAGCGCTTGAAAAGCGAGCTCGCGAAGCGGCATATTTTGAGCTGCATGACTACTACCGACGACTCCACCCATATTTCACGTGACCAGCGGGTGTTTGCATTAGCTGAGTTTTCAACTGGCGTTATTTTTGTGCTGGGGCTATGTTGACGGTATTAATGTATTCAATATAGCAAAATAGTGAAAGTGCATACAGTATTGTCGGATCAATGTGGTTTCGATAAAAATATAATGTTTGGAAAGTATTACAGCGTGCAAAAATTCAGATCAATGTGGTTTTTCTTCCAATCAAAGTGGTCGGAAACAGCGCGAGAAATGGAGCTCGAACCCAATGACTTCACAGTACATCCACGTCATTCGTCATTTTGCCACAGACCATGAGGGCTCGCACCAAGCACAAAGGGCCCAAAGTGGAAGAAAAGACGCGAGTCCTCGTGGCTTAGGAGCAAGGTCAAGACTCGACGCTGGTTGCCAACCAAAATGACGTCGCCTTGACAACTGCGCGCCTCGTACTCTCCAAGGGCCATGTCAGCCACCTGCCACGTGGGGGAAGGCGCCTCGGACGAACGAAAGTCGCCCCGGAGATCCACGAAGCGCTGGAGCGATACGTTGATAAGAACTGCTAGTACACCCTGACCGCCATGAAACAGTTTATAGCCAACGACTTCCCAGAAACCGAACTATCGCTGCAGAAAATCAGTCGTCACCTGCTTGGGATGCTCTACACGATCAAATCCGTACGTATTCAACCTGCACCATGCAACAGCGACATCAACAAGACCAAACGGAAAGCCTTTGTGGAGTCCTTGCTGCGGCACCAACAAGATGGTGATTACATTGTGTACTACGATGAAACGAACTTCAACATCTACTGCCATCGCCTCGTCGGTCGTGCGAAGAAAGGGGAACGAGCGACTGTGATGCTTTCGCCATTGAAATGCCTCAACCTTCAAGTTCAGTGTGTGGTTTCGGCGGAGCAAGGACTAGTTTGTTTCCGTCTGGAGCGGGGAAGCATCAAGATATCCCAGAATTTTGCCTTTGTTGAAGCGGTCTATCAAGCAGTGAAGATGAGAGCCGCGTGGATCGATAACTTCGAGGTTAAGAGGGTCGTGATTGTTCTCGATAACGCACCAGCACACTCGCAAACGGAGAAGCGCATTGAGCATCATGAGGACTTGGTACTGTTGCGTCTGGGACCGTATTCCCCGATGCTGAATCCTATTGAGAGTTGCTTTAGCGTGTTGAAGGCCGACATCAAACGATTCCTCGCCTCGCACACCAATATGTTGTTCGATCGTAGGGAGTTCAACTCGTTTTTGGAGAGCCGAATGCGATTGCTGGAAGAAGCCGCCATCGTATGCCTCCTGTGTATTACTCAGTCATTAGTCATCCCTGAGGCTATGTTTTGTCAGCGCAATATCGAGAAGGCCCTTCAATTCGAGGATATGTCCTATGAAATGTGATTTTCACCACATTGAATGGAATAAATCTACATTGTAATGGAAATTAGCAGTTTTTTTTGTAACCATCGGCTTTGTTTCAAAAGTTTTATATTTTTAATTGCCACTTTGATGGGAATAGAGTGGCACTTTGATCGGAAAAAGGTTTAGTAGCTTGGTAGTTGTAAGTTGACATGGAATATTGATAGGAACGTTCGATCGGGAACGTTTTCACAAGGTTACAACGGATCATATACTTCCTAACTTAAACCCATGGCCGTTAGCTCGATCTATCCTGATCTTGGATAATGCTAAGATCCATATGTACAAGCAGCTCCAATGCCTTTGTTGAGTGCACTAATCAGCGCGACAATATTGAATACAACCTCTATCGACATTTCGGGTACAACACGGACCGACCTCGATAAAGGCACTTTTCAAATGTCTCAGCTGAGATATAGAAATACATTAACCAGAAAAAACAAGGTGAAATAGGCAATTTTGTATGCAGCAAAAGGTGGACCACCTTGCGAATACCATTAATATTACTTAAATTGTATAGTTTCAATGAAATATATCTTCAAGCTTGTATTATTTATTTTTATTTGTCATGTCTCTGTCTGTTTTTGGAATTCACAAGGCAGGTCATTTTGCAAATTCAAAATTGTCCAATCAGATGCCGTGAAATCACGGAATTTTCTGCGTACTAAATTCATCACACCCTGATGAGATATATCCTACTCCTGTGATGGCGGTTGATGCAAGGAGCATTGGAATACAGTAATTATGTAGGTAATGTATGAGAGCAAGATCATGCGATGCGGTATTCTAGACTCGGTCAATTCGAACAGGTCTAGACTTCACAGTCAGTATCATCACCACTTACTTGCCTACTAACCCAATGAATGTGGTCATCCATCATTCCACCATCCAGTCCATGTCGGTGCCGTACACTTCCCTGCTGGTGTGATCACGTGGTTGCGCGGGTGGATGGCGCAAGTGCTAAAGCCGTCACTTCAGCACTTGCGATGGGTATCGCAAGTGGCGTTGGCCCACCAGAGCAGCCACGTTATTGCGACCCAACCGAGCGCACAACGTAATGTTACTGTAAGGGGAGAACCATATTGAAAATAGTCGGAGTGAACTCATCAGGGAACAATGTAGCATCACACAAAGCTCTACAAAATTTAAACCAGTTCAAAATTGTAACCTCTTCTGCCAGTGTTATAGCCAATCGTGTGTGAGAAACAAGGTGTGATGGACCCTGATTGGATATTAAAACGGAGCAAGCTTGCGAATTCCATTAACAAGTCATCAAACTTGACGAAAAAGCCCTATGATACGACTTTTCGGGCCTTAACTTTTGCTTGGACTTATTGTCAGACCCCGATAAAACCAACGGATGGGAGTATAAGTCCAAAACTGGTCCTATCTAAGGGTTATCAGTATAAATCAGACCTTTAAGTCTGACGAGTGGCGATGCTCTAATGGACTATCTTGTAGTACGAGTATTGATATTGATATTACGCTGTAAAGTTAAAATCACTCAGCGGGCACTTAATAGCCTCGGCCGCGTACTAGCTGCGTTCGCAGTTAGCGGACTTAACTACTTGAAAACCTAGTTGTGGCCACTCCAGGGGAAAAAGGATGCTTAAGCCGCTGGAGGAGGGATCCCGGGGTCCGGGGGAAGGCGTAGTGGCCGAATTGAAGTGTCGGCGTAGCCTGCGGGAGGGGGGAGGGCGGGTGGTAGTAAGGAGATACTTCGGGAATGCCAGCGGAGCATCTTGGCTGTGAGGTGGGCCCTGTGGGCGCGGATGCGTCGGTCGTGGCCCATGGGGGTAGCGGCATTTTTAGCCGGATGTTGTTGTTGACCTCGGTGAGGAGGGGTAGTTCCCCTGCGATGCGTATGTGGTCCACGTTAGTAGTGCATGTGGAGTGCCAGTGGCGGCGGAGGGTGGCCAAGTGCGCCGTGAGCCATTGGGTATGGAGGTGTGGAGCGTGGAGGTGGGTAAGAGCGGCTGCCCAGGCTCGTGTGGTGTGTGTCATGGTGGGGAAGGTTTTTCAGCCTGAGGTAGCGTGGTCGATGTCTGGAAACGTGTTGGTAAGGTATGTGCGTGTGTCGAGGGTATATTGGTCGTAGACGGGGATGGAGGATTGGACCCAGTGGAGGCAGTGTGTGGGGGCACTAAGTAGCCGTGGGGCGGCTGCCGTGGCAGTTTCCTGCGGGCTGAGTAAAGTGGTTGGGGGAGGCCGACGTAGCCAATGGGTAGCATCGATGAGGTGTAGTGCGGCTGTCCAGTGCTGCTGGGCAGAGGTGAGTAGGGCTAGTGTGTTGCCAGTGGCGATGAAACCAATGTGGAGTGGGGCGGGGTTGCCTGAAGCGAGTTTGCCCCAGGGGGGGTTGAATGGGGGAAACGTGGCGGAGTTTGAGCTGGCCCGGGGGAATGGTGAGGAGCCATGTTGTTTGGAGCTGTTCAGCCATTTCACGGCCGCGGGAGCCATCGGGAACGACAAACCAGTAGGTGGCCAGTGTTTGGTGAGAGGTATCGGCCTGTATAGCGTCGCAAAGAAATGACTACATCAACTGATGCAAATACCTACCCCCGAAAGTACATCTAATGGTGGGCCCATGATAATTCAAATGTTCCGTCCGATGACGTCCTTATGATATGATCCAAAATCTACGATACCGTATATTTCCTCATGTAACGTTACGCTTGTAATTTGTACCAATCATATCTAACAATAAAAAAGTACTACGTAGTACTGCACAAGAATACCTACTTACAACGAGGACGGCGTTGGATGACACCAAACATAAATAATCACATATGTTCTTGTAGTACATTTAAATACAAATGTCTGAAACCTAATTAGGATATGAATGAATCCAATTTTGCCTGGATGACTTCAAATATTCCTGGATTACTTTCACAATTTGGAGTAATACTACGTACTGTTACTAGTAGTACCAGTAAGCTTACGTAGTGGGAAATAGTACTTCAGTACTATTTACATTAATATTAATAGTATTGAAATTTCACTAACTTAAATAGTGTACACTGTACTACCAATGGATGCAAGTTAATACAGGAATATGTTATGAACGAGTTGAGTACTAGTGGTGCATTAGGGTTAGGAATTCTACCAGTGCCGTACAAGGTATGCTGATGCGCTATTGTACAACTGCATCGTACACCCAAGGAGAAACAACACCACCGTTGCCCCACTACACGCATAACGCAAATGTGCGAATTAGATCGATGTGTAGAAACATACTGTTCATCCTTAACTGCGCGGTAGATGACCCACCCGACGCCTACTGCCGGCGCCGCCGCACCACATACTATGACCCCGCTAATACAATGTGTGGTGAGCTAATTAATTCACAAAAATGCTAGAAAATATAGTACGAACCTCCTTCATATAACGCAGCCCCTCGAGTCGACGGTGTAACGATTAGACCACTGCTACAGCACTGACGCACCAAAGTCATGAACACATGTAGTCAAACATATCCAAACTTTGTTGTCCATGTGCACACCACCAGACCTTTGCAACTTGTCGTGCTGAACTTGCTAGTTGGAATATTGTGCCCCCACCGCCCTACAAATTCGTCCACTTGGCCGTTGCAGTGCTCTTGAAGACAGCGAAGCGCTGGTCGCACTGACTGCAAAACAAATGCTTGGAAGCCGTTACTGTATTCTGCGTAGCGGTTGTTGCTGAAACATCATGAATTTGTTGAAATAGCTTGAGTTTTGAGGCTGTGGTGGTCAACATCACCACACGACGACGTTTTGTGGGTAAATCATAGTCA
>NW_009798341.1:119830-123228 GCF_000520075.1 Aphanomyces astaci | reverse complement strand
TTCGGGACGTCACCGGCCAAGTTGCGTTTCTTGATGCAGCTCATGCAGTTGATATAGTCCTGCGCGAATCGCGCGTTGCCCAAGCGCGAAACGACCTCTACCAGCATGGTGTCGACATCCGAATACAGAACCTTTAGTTTTGAAGATGTCCTGGCAGCTCGAGCACGATTCTTCGTAGGCCACTTGGTCCATGTCCTTTGCCTTGTACGCAGCGGCCATGGCGGCACTAAACTGGACCATATTTTGTGGATCTTTCCACTGGACATCACACAACACTTGTCCACCATAGACGTTCAGAACTGGGGAAGTGTCATCGAAGTAGAGTAGCGACCCCACAAGGCCAGTTTTGAACTTCAAGTAAGCGCATAAGCTCTTCACAGACATTGCTGGGACATGCCGTGGAGAGTCTAAGCGAAGGATTAAGAGGGACGTATAGTCCCCAATAAGTCCAAAGAAATAACGTAGCCCTTTGTAGTGCTTGTCATACCCTTTTCCCGATAGCGGCTCGAGGACCCGACTTCTGTAAACACGCTAGTAACAAGTCGTGTTATTTCAACGCTGCCAACATTCCGGCTTCTGCACTTGCCAATTGCGCGATTGAAAGCACATGGGGGACAACAGATGGCATGCGACGTGGCGGTCTCGTCGCAAGCTTGAGAGCAATGTCGTCGAAGGATGGTGTGTCGTTCATAGGGGAAAACATCAAGTGACCTCATGACCAATAACAACTACATCCAATAAGACAACGCGATCAAAAGAGTAGCCAATGAAATCATGTTATAGATTTTGTCCAATCAACATCTACCAAAAGAATAATATCCTATCCTGACGTAAGAAATGCCTAATTACATTTCATTGGCTAAAAGTCCAGCAATTGTTTAGCTGATCCGTAAGGGGCGCCAATGTCCACTCCAATTGCGACACTTCTTTAGCCTAGACATATCTATATCCTCTAAGCAATAACATAGACTCGGTCTAAGTACTATATTACTGAAGCCCAAAACACAGTTTCCTCCAGACCCCTGCACAACCACTCGACATGTTTCAGACCGAAATTGACCAACTTATCCTGCATATAAACTAATGAGACTTGTACAAGAGTATTCACATAAGCACGTAGATATGGAAAACGCTCAAGCAATCCAAAATGCGCCTAGCCTACGCCCAGTAATGGCCAAATATATTAGAGACTTTTAGCAAGTGCGAAATGTGAGTAGTTTACATACTTCGTACTTCGTTCGATTTTATTGATGTCTGAAGTTGGAAGTTTAAAGAATTCAGATTGAGCAAGTCTGAAAAGTAAATCCCGACACATCAAGCCAACACCATCCATTATTCCTTCTCCTGTTCTTAGTCAGTGCCTACCGTTATGGCTTCATTGCGCGCAATTCAACGAGACACACATAAGGGCGTGTAGAATGTGGATTTGTGTATCATGTGCGACGTTATGAAACGATATTCATCGAACGCTTTGGACTGTAGGGACTCGGACTAGCTCAGCGATCCTAATGCCCGCTGCTTTCGAAGTTTGAGGATCTTGAGTCAAGATTCTCCCTCTGTTTGGCCATCAAGTATCGTGGCGACCAAACATAGGTTTACGTAGTCAGGACCGAGCTCGCCGCCCGTCGTCCATGCCTTGGCATAATGTGATCAGGCGGCAATCATCAAGGGCTGGTGCGCGGCGGCGGGGAGTATAATGTGATGTACTGCCCTGAGCTACAAACTCAGACTAGCGTCCTGCATCACTGTACATAACCGCGCTTGTGCACTATCCTAACACTAGATAGTCTTAACTACTTATGCGTCGGCTGAAGCGAGTCGGAGCATGTTGGTGTGAGTGGACATTTCGCGAGCAAACCTCAATAGAGCAATTTGATTGGCTCGGAAAGTAGTCAGATGTCTGCGGACTTCGAGGCCAAAAGTGTGAGGACTTCCTCACTTTTCAGACCTGTTTCCGAACAAAATCTGCAAGCTTCGAAGTTCGAATCGAAGTTTAAGTCTGGAAAGTCAAGATTTCGCACTTGCTAAAAGTCTCTATTATCTCTAGTGTTCTGCGATTTTAAATAGTGTCGACACATGATTATAGTGTGGTGGGCTTCGTAGTATTTTACTGTTAATATATTGTGGATGTTAATATATTGTGGATGACGTGTGGATGACATGTGGATGAAAGGCTTATTCTATTAGATGACGTTCGATAAGTTCCATGCTTTATGAATTTTTCTCTAATACTGAATATTATTACTCTGGCGACATCCCCATACAAAATTTGCTGTAACACCTGTCGGATATTTCCGGGGTTCTCTGTAGTATTATATAACATTAACAGAATCAAGAGATTCATTGTAAGCCATGTACACTCGCCCATGTCAGCAAATTCCGACGATTGACTGTTTACAGTGGCCGACAGTCTCGAGGGTGCCTTTGGCCTTAACTTTTCCTACAAAAACACAAGCAAGAAAAGGTGAATGCGAAAAATGTAGCGCTCCGAAGACGCTAAAAACGATCAAACAATGTTATCTTGAAACCGCATACACCCTAAGATATCATTTTTATATTTTTTTAAATCCTGTCAAATTTCACCCTCATACCCAAATACACTTTGACACACTATACAATTGTACAACTTCTGGCAAGAATATACAACTCCAATCATGGCTACAAATGCTATACTCAAACTTTGTAAGCTTTGGAATATCAGGATCAGTTTGATCGGTGTGTCAACCTGTTACACACACATACTCCATCTAAGGGGTTATGTGCATGGACAGTGGTTATCGTTAACGGCATTATATGAAAACACAAGTGGTTTAGGGGCACGCATTATATGTAAACCCAAGGGGGTTTTAAGCGTACGGGCAAAAAGTGTACGAAGCTGGAAATTGTAAGGTGCATGGTAACATATGCGACATGTGAAGTTGAAGTTTTGTACGAACGTTACGTAGTAATTGTAGATTCTTGAAATGATGTTGTAAATTCATTGTCTCTCTTGAAATACCGACGAATTTGGCTGGGTCAAAGTTATCTTTCATTCAGGCGACATGCAACAAGGTGTTGTTGATAGTATTGGTTGATATTATGAGGAATGGAAGTTTCATGATCCGTTGTGCAGTACTACTAGTACTACGTAGTACTACTCTGGAAAGAAATATAAGGAAATTTGTATATAATAGAGACATTTAGCAAACCTGTAATTTGATCAAATTCCCGAAATTAACTACGTTCGAATTCACTTCGGGAATTTGATTCGGATATTTGAAGTTACACCTTTAGCAATCACGGAATTTGCAATTTCGATGCCAAAACCATTTCTAACAAATTAAACCCCGTTCATTGGCTTCGTAAGAGTAAGAGTTGACGATTAACCAGTCGTAACGATGCGTCCGCGTGCCGCTCTC